>NW_007070862.1:0-578 GCF_000164805.1 Carlito syrichta | reverse complement strand
TAGGAAAGGGGAGAACAGATGGGGGTCAAGCATGGGCTGATCCAGGTCTTGATGGGCCACAGACGCTTATGGTGGATTCTGACACCAGAGCAAACTTGAGTTCAGTCCTGGAGGCCCACGCATCCCACCCAGGAAACAGGAGCACCCCCAGTTGGTCTCCCTAGAGGTGTGATCCAGGCTGCCTCTGTGTGTCCCTGGAGGTGATCAGGTGCAGCGAGAGCGGATGCAATCAGGGACCCATTTCTGGAGGCAGTTTCCCACTCCGAAGTGAAATCCAATTGGTCTTTCCTGTGTATCCCCTTCCCCAGAACAGAGCCTGGCCTCCCTCTGTCCTTAAAGTCACTAACTCCTCCCCTGCCAAGCTCTGAACAGCCCTGCAGACCCAAGTCAGTGATATCTACCTTGTCCCTCTGATCAGGGCTGTAACAGGAGTGGCCTCCCTGGAAGTTGTGACTAGGCCTTAATAGACACCCCCCTCCCTCTGGACAAGACACAACCCGATTCTGGGTATAACCCTGTCGCTCCCTCTCTTTTCCCCTGAAACCACCTCCCTAAGCTTCTTTTCGTGCATAACGAGG
>NW_007070861.1:0-621 GCF_000164805.1 Carlito syrichta | reverse complement strand
TGTTCCTTTGTCCTTCCACCCCATCCATCTGCTGATCTCCACACCCAAGTAAAGCATGCTTCCGCCCCAGGGCCTTTGCACACACTATTCCCATTAATGGGAATATTCTTTGTCCAGATGTCAACATGGCTCCTTCCTTCGCTTCATTCAGACCTTTGTTCAGATGTCCTTCCCTGATCTCATTATTTAAACAGTATCTTTCACTTTTCGTTCCCTATTTTGTATTATTTAGCCTTCAGTGTTTATCTGACATTATATTACGTATCTATCTATTTATGTCCACCACTGTATCCCAGGGCCTAGAACACTGCTTAGATCCTAGGAGACATTCGTAAATATTTCTTGAGTGAATGAGTGAACCCCAGGGCATTTGAACCATCTTTCTTCTCCACAGGAGGCTCAAGCCCAACTCTGTGGGTTGGAGTCACTCCAACTTTACTGTGTTCAAACTTGGCAGGCCTCTTCATGCTGCTTGGCCATCCTTTTTTTTTTCTTTTTTAAAGTTTTTAATTTAAAGATGTGGAATACAATTCAGGGTTAGGTATACAAGTGGTCATTGTGTAGGTAAAGTTTGGGCCTCCCTTTGGTCCTCACTTCACCTGGTTTGAGATCAGGTACCCT
>NW_007070860.1:51125-51930 GCF_000164805.1 Carlito syrichta | reverse complement strand
ATGGTGAATGGAATTGTGTTTTTTATTTGGGATTCTGTTTGTTTATTATTGGTGTAGAGAAATATGATTGTCTTTTGTACATTTATTTTGTATCCTGAGACTTTGCCAAAGGCCTGTATCAGTGTAAGGTTTTTGACAGATTCTCTTGGGTTTGCAAGGTACACAATCATATCATCTGCAAAGAGAGATAACTTGACTTCCTCTTTTCTTATTTGGATAACCCTGATTGCCTGCTCTTCTCTGATTGCTCGAGCCAGGACTTCCAATACTATGTTGAACAGGAGGGATGAGAGTGGGCATCCTTGTCTTGTTCCAGTTTTCAGGGGAAATTGTTCCAATTTTTGTCCCCTTAGGAGTATGCTGGCTGTGGGTTTCTTGTACATGGCTTTTACTATTTTGAGGTATGTTCCCCATATGCCTAGATGTTCAAGGGCTTTTTTCAAGAAGGGGTGCTGGATTTTATCAAAAGCTTTTTCTGCATCTAATTATATAATCATGTGGTTTTTGTTTTGACATCTGTCGATGTATTTAATTACATTTATGGTTTTACGAATGTTGAACCAGCCTTGCAACCCAGGAATGAAGCCTACTTGGTCATGATGGATGATTTTTGAGATGTATTGCTGAATTCGGTTTGGTAGGATCTTGTTGAGAATTTTAGCATCTATGTTCATCAAAGATATTGGCCTGTAGTTCTCTTTCTTTGTTGGATCTTTACCTGGCTTGGGTATCAATGTGATGTTGGCTTTCGTAAAATGATTTTGGGGAGAGTTCCATCTTTTTCAATCACCTGGAATACCTTCAG
>NW_007070860.1:1525-49888 GCF_000164805.1 Carlito syrichta | reverse complement strand
CTAGTTTTCCTAGAAGTTGCTTTATGAAAGTTGGCGCACCTATGTTGGGTACATATATGTTTAGGATAGATATTTCTTGTTGATGGATTGAGCCTTTTAGCATTATATAGTGAGTGGCCTTCTGTATCTTTTTTGATTTTTAATAGCTTGAAGGGTACTTTTGTCTGAAATTAAGATTGCTACTCCTCCTTTCTTTTGTATTCCAATCGGCTGAAGGTTTGTTTCCCATCCTCTTACTTTGAGTCTGTGGGTGTCCTTTCTAGTGAGGTGAGTCTCTTGAAGGCAATAGATTGTTGCCTGATGATATTTTATGCATTTTGCCATTCTATGTCTTTTCAGTGGTGCATTTAGTCCATTCACATTTAGGCTAATAATTGAAATGCAAGAGTTGATCCCTGTCATAAGGTTCTTACAGAGTTGTTCCTGTTTGTTTGTTGTCTTTCTTTGGGTTTTGGAGTTGGCTCATGTGTGTTTTTAATCTTTTGCCTGTACTCTTGTGAAGAATGTTGTTATTCTTTTTTCCTTTTCTTCTGTGTTCAGTACTTTCTTAAGAGTTTCTTGTAGAGGTGGTCTGGTGGCAGCATAGGTTCTTAGGGATTGGATATCTGGAAAAGATTTCAATTCTCCCTCACTAATGAAGCTTAGTTTGGCTGGGTAGGTTATTCTTGGTTGAAATTGTTTATCTTTTAGAACTTTGAAGATAGGGCTCCAAGCTCTCCTAGCCTGAAGGGTTTCTGTGGATAAATCTGCTGCTATTCTAATTGGTCTTCTCTGGTAGGTAGTCTGGCCTTTTTCTCTTGCTGCCTTTAGGATTTTTTCTTTTATAGTTACTTTGTTTAGGTGAATTATTATGTGTCTAGGAGTTGGTCTTCTTGTTTGTTGTCTTACAGGGGTTCTCTGAATCTCTTGTGTTTGAATGTTTTCATCCTTGATGAGATGAGGGAAGTTTTTTTGAATGATTTCATGAAATGTTTGTTCCAGTGTGGCTTCTGTTTCTCTGTCTGCCTCAGGAAGCCCAATTACTCTTAGGTTTGGTCTCTTGAAGTGATCATTCATCTCTTGCAGGTTTTGTTCTGTCTTTTTGAGCTTCTTTTCTATGCTATTGACAGTTTGCGTTAGTTCTGTGTTTTGGTCTTCGAGCTTTGAGATTCTTTCTTCTGCTTGACTAATTTTGCTTTCCATGCTTCTTAGTCTGGTATTCATTTCCATCACAGTATTCTTTACTGCTGTCATTTCTGACATCAGCTCCTTCCTATTTTCCTCTTGTCTCTCCTCAATTTTTTAAATTCTCTCCATTAATGTCTTGATGTCTGGGTTTGTTGCATGTGACCAGTCATTCTGGGGGCTTTTCATTGTTTGTGTTCCAGAATCTGTTTTCTCAGTGTCTGATCTCCCAGGGGTCTGTGTGAGACCTATATTCTTCTTTTGATTTTTCTTCATTTGTGCAGTTTTTCCCCTCCCTACTTTTTCCTTCCCTCCACGTCACCATCTTCTCTAATTCTGTTATTCAGGGGTAAAGGGATGGGTTTTACTTCTGTTTGTTCAATCTCCTATTCTTTATGTATGCCCTCTTTGTTCAATTCTGGGGTTGCACTGTAGGTTGGGGGTGGTCCTTTTTGCAGTTTTGAGATTTACTTAAGGGGGGAGCTGTGATTCAAAAATCTATCTGCAGGTTCTGGTATTCGCTGACAGGTTGTGGATAATCTGGAACCCACTTCCCACTGCCTTGGAATCTGTCTGTGCAGTGGGGCTGTAGGTTTACTCCCTGAAATAAAATGTGGTTAGCAGAGGGAAGAGAATGGGGCAGACAGTGGGTTGAAGAGAGGGGTGCAGAGATAGAGGAGTAAGGGGGGAAATAAACATCTGCCAACAAATGAAGAGAGAATCCTATACTGAAACAGATAAAAACAATAGACCACAGCTACTGACAAACCAACTCCCATACAAAAAAAACCACAATCCATATAGTGATGCTAACATATAAGCTAACCAACCACCCTATTGGTGTGCTGTTCTTCTATACAAAGATATGGTTTACAGAGAGAAGAAAAGGAAGAGAAAAAAAAAGGAGCAATACAGTAGGAATAGAATTAAGTCATTAATCTAACAGAATCAATGAAGCACACTCTGAGACTTTTCATTTAAGTCCAATGTCCTTTCAGTTCTGATTTCCAGCTTTCTTTTCAAGCAGGTAAATTAGTTTGCAGTTAGGGTCAGTTGCCCCTGGTCTGCTGTGAAGGACAGTTCAGATCACTCTCCGTTCACCACTCTGGCCTATGTCCTTTTCAAGCTTGTTTCTTCCGTTTCGGTGTTGTTACCTTGAATCGCCAGCAGGTGGTGCTATCTCAGCTGCTTGTCCCAGAGGGGGTGGGGCCAGACAGGAACCAGCCTAGACTGGAGATGGATGCCTGCCTCAGGGCACAGGCAGGAGACTCACGGTGGGCAGGACGACTTGGTCGCGGGAGAGGTGGCAGCGATCCCAGCAGATCTTCCCTGAAGGGGCTTCAAGGACTGAAGTTGTGGATCACCTCCAGCCCAGGTGGTGCAATGTGCTACCGGTGGTGGCTGCGTCTGCGCTGCAGTGGCTGTCCAGTCCGCTGTGATGCCCAGTGGTGGCAATGGCCGAGTTCCGTATGAAGAGCAGGCTGTGATTTTGGGGTCTGCAGCCCCCAGGACAAGAGCCAGAGACCCACTGCAGTTCTCCTTTGCAGTGGGTTTCACAGACCAGGTTGCCCCGTCACCGTAGTGGCCATTCTGACTAGTGAAAGATAGTATCTCACTGAGGTTTTTATTTGCATTTCCCAGATGATGAGCAATGTTGAACATTTTCTTTTCATGTTTGTTGGCCATCTGTATATCTTCTTTCGAGAGATAGAAATGTCTGTTCAAGTTGCTTGCTCATTTTTTTTTTTTTTTTTGAGTTGGAGTCTCACTCTGTCGCCCAGACTGGAGTGCAGTGGCCGCTCCCGGCCACCGCAGCCTCGACCTGCTGGGCTCCGGCGATCCTTCCGCCTCAGCCTTCCAAGTAGCTGGAATTACAGGCATGCGCTACCACGCCCGGCTGATTTTTTGATTTATTGTAGAGATGAGGTCTCGCTGTCCAGGCGGGTCTTGAACCCGCGGGCTCAGGCAATCCACGAATCTCAGCCTCCCAAAGGCGTGGGATTACAGGCTGGGCCACCGAGCCCGGCTTGCTTGCTCATTTTTAATGAGGTTTTTTTTTTTTTTCTGATTTATTTGAGTTATTTGTAGATTCTGGATAGTAGTCCTTTGTAAGACGTATAGTTTGTATCTTCTCCCATTCTGTACTTCTATTTTCTCTGTTTTGTTGTTTATTTGTTTTTTTGTTTTTTTTTTTTGCTGTGTATAAGCTTTTTAGGTTAATTAAGTACCACTTATTTAATTTTATTTTAGTTGCATTTGCTTTTGGGGGTTTCTATGCCTAGGTCAATGTTCATAAGAGTTTCTGCTATTTTTATGGTTTTAGGTCTGACGTTCAAGCCTTTAATCCATCTTGAGTTAACTGTTGAATATGGGGAAAGATGAGAATCAAGTTTCATTTTTCTGTGGGTAGCTATCCAATTTTCCCAGTACCATTTGTTAAAAAGGGTGCCTTTTCCCCAGTTATTTTTTTGTCTGCTATGTCAAAGGTCACTTGGTTGTAGGTATTTGGGCTTATTTCTGGATTCTCTATTCTGTTTCATTGGTCCATGTGTCTGCTCTTGTACCAGTATCAACCCATATGAATTTTAGGATTCTTTTTAATTTCAATTCTGTAAAAAATGATATCGATAGTTTAATAAAAGTTATATTAAATTTGTAGATGACTTTGGTCAATATGGTCATTTTAATAATGTTAATTCTTTCAGTTCATAAGCATGTTTCCCCATTTGTTCATATTCTCTGCAATTTATTTCATCAGAGTTTTGTAGTTCTTATAGAGATCTTTCAAATTCTTGGTTAAATATTTTCCTAAGTATTTTAGCTTTTTGTCTGCTATTGTAAATGAAAATGAGTTATTGATTTGATTATCAGCTAGGCTGACAGTGGTGTATAACAGTGCTACTTATTCGTGTGTGTTGATTTTGTATTTTGAAAATTTGCCTAGTTTATTTATCAAGTCCAGGATTCTTTTAGAAGAGTCTTTAGAGTTTCCTAGGTATAAGATCATATCTTCAGTATACAGAGATAGTTTGATTTCTTCTTTTCCAATTTGGTTACCCCTTTTTTTAATTGCCTGATTGCTTTGGCTAGGATGTCCAGTACAATGTTGAATAGTAGGGACGAAAGTGGGCACCCTTGCCTTGTTCCACTTCTGAGGGGGAGTGTTCGCATTACTTTTCTTATGTAATTTTGAATTCATTTACTAATATTTTGTTGAGTTTTGATGTTCATTTGAATCAGTAATAATGTCTCTTTTGTATTTCTTATTGGGCTTATTAGAATCTTTTTTCTTCATTTCCTAATTAACCTAGTTACTGGTCCATCAATTGTTTTTTTCAATTTTTGCAAATAACCAACTTTTTGTTTAATTAATCCTTTGTACTTCTTAAAATCTGTTTCATTTAGCTCTCATCTTTGTTATTTCTTTCTTCTGCTCGTTTTGAGTTTGGTTTGTTTGTGTTTTTCTAGTTCCCTGAGGTGTGATGTTAGGTTGTCCATATGTAATCTTTCATTCTTGTAAACGTAGGATTTTAGTGTTATAAAATTTTCTCTGAGCACAACTTTGGTTGTGTCCTTGAAGTTTTGGCAACTTGTTTCATTGTTGTCATTCATTTCAATAAATTTTTTAATTTCATTGTTGACTTGAGGGTCATTTAGAGGTAATTGTTTAACTTGATATTTATTTATTTTGATATTTAAAAAATTTATTGAAACTTGATTTTTAATCTTGGAGAATGCTTCATGTGCTGATGAGAAAAAAATGTATATTTTGTAGTTTAAGGATGGAATGTTCTGTAGATGTCTGTTAGTTCCATTCCTCTAGAGCCCTGTTTAGCTCCAATGTTTCTTGGTTGACTTTCTACTTTAATTATCTGTCTAATGTTGTCAGCAGAGTGTTGAAATCTTCCACTATTATGGTATCATTGTCTATCTCTTTTCTTAGGTTTACTCGAATTTGTTTTATAAAACTATGGGTTCTGGAGTTAGGCAAATATATTTTTAAAATTGTTATGCCTTCTTGTTGGATTGATCCTTTTATCATTATATAATAGCCCTCTTTATAATTTTTTTAAGTGGTTGATTTAAAGTCTGTTTCATCTGACATGAGGTTTGGCTACTCCTGCTCATTTTTGGTTTTCATTTGATTGGAGTATTTTCCTCCACTCCTTTAACTTGAGTCTATAGGAGTCTTTGTGAGTTAACTGGGTCTCTTGACAGCAGAAGATATTTGAGTTGTGTTTCTTTTTATCCATTCTGAAGTCTATATTTTTGTTAGACCATTGTTAGCAAATCCTGAGCCCATTTGCTTTCAGGATTAATAATGATATGTAAGGTACTTTCTATTTATGATACTGGCTGTCATATGGTTGCCTTGTTTATTCATTTTTTTCTGTTGTTTTGGTGTTCCATAAGACATGTGAACTTTATAACTTTCAATGTTTTTCTACTGGTGTATTTTAACTTTTTCTTTTCAATATTTAGAACTCCTTTGAATATTTCTTGTAGAGTCGGTGACAGATTCCCTCAGCATTTGCTTATCTGTGAGAAACTTAATTTCTCCTTCATCTGTGAAACTTTGTTTTGGGGAATTCAAAATTCTTGGCTGACAGTTATTCCGTTTGAGGAAATTGAAAATGGGGCCTCAATCCCTTCTAGCTTGTAGGGTTTATTCTGAGAAGTCTGGTATTAGTCTGATAGGGTTTCCTTTGTAAGTTATTTGATGTTCTTAATCTCACTTTGCTTAAAATTCTTTCTTTCTCATTAACTTTGTATAGCCAGATGATTACATGTATTGAAGAGGACCCTTTTGCAATGTATCTTCTTGGGTTCTTTGGGCTTCTTGTATCTGGATGTTTAGATCTCTGACAAAGCCAAGGAAATTTTCCTCCATCATTCCCTCAAATAGGTTTTCCAAACCTGTTGCTTTCTCTTCTTCCTCAGGAGCACCTATGAGTCTTAGGTTTGGACATTTTGCATAATCCTGCATTTTTTGGACACTTTGTTCCATTCTCTAGATTCCTTTTCCTTTATTGTTGTCTAATTGTGTTAATCCAAAAGTCTTGTCTTCAATCTCTGAGATCTATTAAAACTTTTCACTGCATTTTGTACATCCTTAAATGCTTCTTTCATTTCCAGAATTTCAGTGTGTGTGTGTGTGTGTGTGTGTGTGTGTGTGTGTGTGTGTGTGTGTGTGTCTTGGGAGAATTATTCATTCACGTCCTGAGTAGTTTCTTTTATTTCTTTTTGTTGGTTTTCAATTTTTTCCTGAAGTTTATAGATCAATTTTACAATCAACCTTTTGAATTCTGTTTCTGGAATTTCAACAATTTAATTTTGGTTAGGGTTTATTGCTGAAGAGTTGGTGTGGTCTTTTGGAGGTGTTGGAGAACCCTGTTTCTTTTATATTGTCAGAATTTTTTTTTTTTGGTTCTTTCTGGGTAGAGGATTTCTTCTTATGTGAGGTTGGCAGGAGCTGACATAGGCACTGTAAGGTTCCTTTGTTTATCTATAGGCTTGATGTGATGAGTTTTAAAATAGCCTACTGTGGCAGCCTTGTGCTGTATACCAGCATTGGATCATGACATCCTGTGTGGCTGGAATGGCTTGGAAAGGATTGTTATCTGGTGTTTGAGATCAGGTCTTCCCCAAAGCTAAGGTAGTGCAGCCAATGTGATGGACTGTTCTGCTGATCTCTGGCCAGAAGTTGGTACTTATGGGAGAAAGCCAGCTTCAATGGTGGCTCTAGGGTTTCTTGTTGCTCCAAGAAAATGCTCAGTCAGCCTAGGCTGAGGGAAGGTCTCTGGGAATTTCCCAAGTTATCTGTTTTGAGACTTCAGGGAGAGTGCAGGGGAAAAGTGCTGAAGTACCTAGCAAGTGTGTACTTTTAGCTACCCCAGTGGGGATTATGAGGCAGTCCCAAGCCACTGGGGTAACGCTGTAGTGCAGTACAGGCACAGAATAGTTCATAAGTAGAGGCAGAAAATGCCAAATGCGACTCTTCAGTTTCTGCTTATATCTGTGTACCTGATTTGATCCAGTAGTATGTGTGTACTCACACACATGTATCTTAGAATATGTGTGTGTGTATATATGTATTTTTTTACAAAAATACACAGAGCATTTTATTTTTTATTTGAAGTTACTTGATTACTAGGAAAGAACACATATGACTTGGCTCTCCTTAATTCTATGATCCAACTAACTTAACTTATCGTCTTAAATAGTAACTACTCATCAAAAATTGCTTAATAAGAACTTTGTTTTGGTGAGTTATATTTGGGAAGTTTTATTAGAAATTTAATTTTGGGCCATGCTCAGTGGCTTAGCCTGTAATCCCAGCACTTTGGGAGGCCAAGGTGAGTGGATTACTTGAGGCTACAGGTTCAAGACCAGCCAGGGCAACTTGGTGAGACCTTGTCACTACAATAAATAAGAAATTAGCTGGGTGCTGTAGTGCACGCCTGTAGCTCCAGCTACTTGGAAGGCAGAGGCAAAATGATCGCTGGAACCCAACAGATCAATATTTGTGTGGTCGTGAGCATGCCACTACATTCCAGTGTGGACGATGGAGATTCCAACTCAAAAAGAAAAAAAAAATAGAAATTTAATTTTGGTACAAATATTTTATTAAGTAATATATAAAGTACTGATTTGCTAAACTTATTTTTCCTTATCATATCATCATTTATGTATAAATAGTGACAGATAATATATGATGAGTATTCTTTAAAGTTGTTGCACATACGTACAAATTTAAGTACATACTAAACATAAATTATACAACCCTATCGTTAATCCTGTGACTCATTGCCAAAAGCTTTTTTTAAAAAAAAAAATTCCCACCCAAGCAGTTGGTAAACCTCAATTAAATTTTTCACAGAAAAGGTATCTCTGAATTATGGAACTCCATCTTAGATACAATTGAGATTTAGCACTGCTACTAGTCTAAAGCAATTATAATGTAATAGGCTGGCTGCCTGAAAGAGAATCTGCATTAAGTTATTATTTTTTTTTAGAGTATGAAAATCATTATAATTATTCATGTTAAGAGTTTACTTTAGGCTGGGCTCGGTGGCTTAGCCTGTAATCCCACGCTTTGGAAGGCCAAGGTTAGTGGATTGCTTGAGCCTGCGGGTTCGAGACCTGCCTGGGCAACTTGGCAAGCTCTCATCTCTACAAAAAATAAAAAAATAAAAAAATAAAAAAATTAGCCGGGCGTGGTAGTGCACGCTTGTAGTTCCAGCTACTTGGAAGGCTGAGGAGGAAGGACCACCGGAGTCCAAGCAAGTGGAGGCTGCCGTGGCCGGGAGCGGCCACTGCACTCCAGTCTGGGCAACAGAGTGAGACTCCAACTCAAAAAAAAGAGTTCACTTTAGTAAGGGTGACCAATTTAACAATTACTGTTTGTGTTTTGCAATTGTGTATTAATGTTTTTATTTTTAAATATGCATGCATGTATAATATGAGGTATATTACTAGTAAAATGTATATATAGAATGCTTCTATAATTTTTTACAGTTCAACGTATTTTTCCCAGTGGTTTCATTTAACCCGTAATTGTGTAAGAAAAATGCTTGAGATAAAATCAGTTGTATCAAATGTTGATTAGCCAACAGCCCAAAGTAGAATTTATTTACTTTGCAAATTGAGTGAATATTTGATGTGCAGAATTTGTATTTAAAATTACTTAAAATTTTTAAATGTTTTTGTCTTCATTATTTTTAACAGAATGATCTGCTTATGTATGTTTTTCATAAGTATTTTTAAATTTAATTGTATATTTTTCATCTCTATAACCTGTATCATTGACTAGTTATGTTTTTTGGAAAAAACTATAATTATGTAATAAATGCCAATGGTTTTAGTTTATCATTTGCACAAATAGGCTAATTAAATAAATCATTTTTTTTCTTTTCATTTTCTTTTCAGCTTGTGAAAAATGCACTGTGATACTAGGTACAGAATTAGAATACGATAGATTACAGGCTGAAATGGGTTGTAAATCAACTCAGTACTGTGAATATTTTATAGCAGGCATTTGCAAACTAAAAAATCTGACATTTATACAGCAATGCATGCATAATTTCCCTCTTATATGTCATTTCCCTGAGATGAAAGTAATTTTAAAATGCAAGGTCAAAGAAATGATTACCTCTGACAAATAATAATAAAAAGAGCTAAAGACAAGTATCAGGAAGCAATTTAACATTTTCCTATTCTGTAACACATTAAATATCTAATGTACACCTTTAGATAAAACTGGGAAAGGTGAGACAGGAAATCCTTGCAGTTATATGGAGATAACTTCAAGGTAGATAAATTTTTCCTTTGATTTAATGGCTGCTATTGTACCCTGGCCAAAACACAGTTGGAACTGTTCTTGTGGGAAGGCAGTATCTCCTATATCAGATAAATGGTATGACCAGGGCAACCTCAGTCTCAGCAGGAAAGACATTGAACAAATTGTCAGCATGATTTACATAGAAGTTGTCAACAGCATCTGGGTTGCTCTGTGAAAGAATGATGGCTAACAGATGTTCTGGGAAATGTTACCATCTGCCCTTTTTCAAAATACATCCCCAGTGAAACAATGCATTTGAATGGATGCCACTGAGATACCTTTCCTTTGAAGAACCTAACCATCCTCAATATTTCAGTGTTATATGTAGCCAATCACAAAAGCAAAACAGTCTGAAGAATGTGAATGCAATCAAGTCAAGTAAGTAGACAGGCCCTTGAAAAAGTCTTTAAGTTTAGTCACATAGTTTAGAAAGAGAATAGCTAATGACTTCCCAATGTTTGTGCTGGAAAAATTCCATTAGGAGGTCAGGAGCCCAACCTGTGGGTATCTATTAAGTGATGTCACACTTGTGTATTATTTTGTGATTTGTTTAAAACCTGCAGTGCTTTCATAATATTTTAAAACTATTTGTTCTACAATGTACAATAATATAAGTATAACAAGAAAAGTAAATATGTACTTGAATAAATTGATAACTGCATTTACCTGTTGTATAAAACACCTCAGTAATGGATCTATGTGCTGAAGTTTAAGTGTGCAGAAGTTGATCAGTATTCGAAATAACAACAGGTTAACAGCCTCAGAGGAGAAAAACATTTAGCCACTTTATTAATCCTCATCTCATCAGTATGGATTATTTATTTGCAAAGGAGTCTTTCTTATGCAGAGATGGTGATTAGATGTGCTATATCTGCAACTCAGTATATGCTATAAAAAAACTCAGTATTTAACCATAATTCTTAAATCTACTAAACATTTTTATGTACTGAATTATTAATAAGAATATTATTCTTAAACATGCAATTCAAAGTGCAAAAAAATTCGTAACATATTTTCCTTTGTAAATTTGTCATTTTTCACATCTTAATGTTTAAACTTCTTATACTTGTGATAATATATTCATTAAAAATAGGAAATAGATACTCATCTTGACAGGCATAGAACAATATATATGATGTAAAAATAATGATGTAAACTCTGCTGAGTTTATTGTACCTTATTAATATAGAACTTTTATAATGATGATTTTAAAAAAATTTAAGAACTGAATGCTTTTCAAATGCTAAATGAAATAGTATGTTATGCATTGATTACATTTAAATATTTCAAATTACTCTTGTTATTTTTTTTGAGATGGCATTATTATGTGTATAGTAACTTGAATGTTAAGTTTATGAAAATAATTTATCTGAACAGTCAATCTGAATTAAAATAAAATAGATTTATTAGGGCTTGGTGGTTCATGCCTACAAACCCAGTACTTTGGGAGGCCAAGGCAGGAGGATTGCTTGAGCCCTGAAGTTTGGAACCAGCCTAGGCACCATTGTGAGACCTCATCTCCACAAAGAAATTAGCAGGATGTGGTGGCAGCACCTGTCATTCCAGCCACACAAGGGGACCAAGGTTTTAGCCCAAGAATTTTTTTTTTTTTTTTTTTTTGAGTTGGAGTCTCACTGTCACCCAGACTGGAGTGCAGTGGCCACTCCTGGCCACTGCAGCCTCGACCTGCTGGGCTCTGGCAATCCTTCCGCCTCAGCCTTCCAAGTAGCTGGAGCTACAGGCACACGTTACCACGCCCGGCTAATTTTTTCTTATTTTATTTATTGTAGAGATGAGGTCTCGCCTGCCCAGGCAGAGCCCACAAATTTAAGGATGAAGTTAGCCTTGATCATGTCACTGTACTCTAGCATGGGCAAAAGAGACACCAACTCAATTTTTTCTTTCTTTTTGGTTGAATATGGATTGTAAAAAGGTTGAACTAGTCTGAGAGTAGATTCTTCATCCTCAGAATCAGACGGGGTCTTCTGGGGAAGTAAAAACTTCATTAAAAAAAAAAATACACACAACACAGAAGGATAATGGCCAGAGCATAGATAGGAACATACAGTTAACCTTTTAAATCTAGCCTGAGGCAGTTCTCTTTTATGTTGGAGTTCCAAAAAGAGCTTCTTATAGTCTTAAATTTTATACTTCAATCTAATTTTGTCTTCTTATTTTTTCACCATTATCTTTGATAAAATCTGGAAAAGAATTGCCAAACTGTATCATCTCAGATTAAGAGGAAATAGTTAGGCATGCTATCCTTTTCCTTAGCGGAGTCTTTAAAAAATATAAAGCATTCGAAAACTACTAAACTGTCTTACACTGTCATAGTTTCATCCAATTCACTTTGGCAAATACTGAAAGTCCAAGAAATACCTTTGTATGTTAGGATGGACACAAGTGCCATGATGCAAGTAAAAAGATTTTTGTTCATAGATGGTAGGGCAGTGAGAAAAATCTTACACAGAAAATCCATTGTGGGTGGCCTAAAAGTTAAGATTAGATGAGATAATACATCAAATTAATTTCACAGTGTGTTTTGATTATTTGTTTGTTTTCATCAGAACAGAGCTGGGAACTTCCTGATCATTTATCTATTAAAAAATGTATAAATGTGCCAAATTTTTTTACTTTCTCCCTGCCTCAGAGACAAAAACAGACTTATTTTTTAAGATCTAAAATGTATCATAAAAACTAGATATATCAATGAGAGAGCTAAAGAGAGAATTTGATCATCAGTAATTATACATAGCTCATAAATAAAAGAACAAGATTCCATTATGTAAAGTCTTTATAATTTTAAAACTTGAGCAACAGCTTGTGTGGTGCTAATAACTTTTTAAAAAAGTGATTCCAGATCACTAATGAAGGATATAAAGGATTATTCAGTAGATCCAAGTATAGTCTACAGTAGAGCCCAAAGATAAATACTTTTTAAATTTTCTTACTATTTAAATTTTATATTCAAGAGGTACAAGTGCATGTTTGTTACATAGGCATATTTTATACTGGTGGGGATTTGGCTTCTGGCATCCTCATTTCCCAAACAGTAAACATTGTACCCTCTAGGTAGTTTCTGAACCCTCGTCCCCTTCACTCCTCCCCTCTTTTGGTGTCCCCAGTGTCTATTAGTTCCATCTTTATGTCCATTTTGCATGCTTTGTTATTAGAGGATTATAAGGTAGAGCCTACCTTATGCAAGGCATAGGAGATTGAGCGCAATGATGGCCAACACTCTCCACCCCTTTTCCTATATGTCTTTTTTCATACGTCTTGGCAGTTTTCCCCAGAAAAGTTGCTAGGCCTATTTCCCCAGTCCTGAATTCTGAGTTCGATTACACAATTAGCTTAAGCCAATGGGATGGGATTCAACCGACTGCAGATCAAAAATATTTGGAAACCAGGTGGGGTAGCTCACACCTGTAATCCCAGCTCTATGGGAGGCAGAAGAGAAAAGATTGCCAGAGTCTAGGGGTTTGAGACCAGTCTGAGCAACTTGGTGAGACCTCATCTCTACAACAAATTAAATACATATATTTGGAAGGAAAAATAACAATACATCAATAAAAATGAATAATTAAATAAAAAATGAAATATAACCAGTACACATACATGATAGAATATTATACAGCCATAAAGAAGGACAAAATTATGAACATCACAGCAACTTGGATAGACTTAAAGTCTATGAATACTGAGTGACCATTCACAGAAACAAAGAACTGAGTACCACATGTTCTCACTTATAAGTGGACTTTGAAAAATTATCATAATACTATAAGAAAGGGATTGGCAGTAGTGGGAAACTGCCAGGGGAGGTGGGTGGTGGGATTGGCAGTAGTGGGGAATTGCCAGGGGAGGGGGGCACACCTCATCAACAAGGGTACCTGTATAATGGACACTTGTATACCTAACCCTGAATTGCACCCCACATCATAAAAAAAAATTTTTTTAAAGAAGTATAACTATTTGTATAGCATTTACACTGTATTAGGTATTATAAGCAATCTAGAGATGATTTAAGTGCACAAGTTATGGTAAATACTATGCTACTTTATATCAGAAACTGGAGCATCCACAGATTCTGATATCTCCTGGAACCAATCCCCTGTGGATACTAAGAGAGGACTGTATATGTGATGCATGGAGAGACTTAAAATTAAGTGCTTGTGTGTTTCCATTTTCTGTCTTGTTTATTGGAATGACATGAGGAAGTGTCCAAGCTTGCTTCTGGAGGATGGAATGACATGAGGAAGTGCCCAAGCTTGCTGTTGGAGGTTGACTGACCATATTTTTTCAAACTGCATTCCTTTAGTGTTGCCAGGCAAGGCTATTTTAGGTCATCTAAAAGGCAGATAATCCATAGATATCAGCTAACCAAGCACACATGACCCAGCCCAAGTAAAATCTGTGAAATCTCCTAGATGTGTAAGCTAGATTCATGTTTACTAATTCATGTTTCATCACTGAGGTTTCATGATTGTTTTCTACACAGTATAACTGTGGAAAATGGATGCCCAGGTGTGCAACGTTATTTTTTTAAAACTTTTAAATATATATTTTTTAAAGATGTGGGGTACAATTCAGGGCTAGCTATACAAATTTTCATTAAGGCAATGCTATTTGTATTTGTTTGTTTGTTTTATTGCTTTATTTTTGACCACCACATGTCTTTTTAATGTAATTTGAATGGATGTCATTTGAAAGGAGAGCATTTTTTCAATTAACGGGAGCCAATCATATGCTTTTTTTTTTTTTTTTGCATCACACGTTTATGCTATTTGCTTGAATTTTGTAAGCTTTTACTTTGTAAGTTTTGATCTTTACAGGTATTTAGACATGTTTATTCCTTGGAAATAGTAAAGAATTTGACACATATTTTGATTTTACAAATATAGTTGTCTATGAACTAAAACATTTCTGTAATTTTCCAAATAAATTGTTTTAAGAATAGTCAGTCAAATTCAGTCTGTAAAAATGTACATTATTAACCTTACCATAGGATTTGCTAATTGTCAGGACCACTATCAGAGAGAAAACTCAGCGAATGCACAATGCAACATTCTAAATAATAGAAGAAAAAATTTTTAAAAAGAAAATAAGCAAAACTTGCCTCTGGTTGTAATAGCATTGAACCACTTTTTATGATTAAATTTTGTTTTCAGTAACCAAACAAAAATCTAGTTAGGAAATTAAATTAATGTATTTATAATTTTCTTTTTAAACATTAAGAAAGATTGAAGGCAATCTTGATTTGCATCTTGAAAGTTAGTTAAAATAGTTTCTCCTTTATTAATTTTTGAACATTTTCCTTTTCTAAAATGTTATATTAGACAATAATAAATAAATCTAACAAATAGTCATAAATATTATTGTACAGATAACTTGTCAATTACTCATGCATTGTAAAGCTCTTTCCTAAGAAGTGTTTCCTGAACTGCCCTAGACTTTTCTGGTCCTTTTGTCTCCTTTATTTTTCTCTCCCCACTTCTTTCATTTGTATCCTGTGCTTATCTACTGTGTACGTGCATGTGCTTAGCCTTTACAGTACTAAGCTTTAAATGTCCCCTGCCTACAAGAAGGTTTCAGTTTGTTAGAGAATGAGACTTAAAACAAATGAACTTCTGCAACACTTACCTAGGTCATTCATTTTACACAAACACTAAATTATCTTTCACTGCTGGTTATTCCCACAAATGGAGGGCCTGTCTTCACTTAATTATACACTTGGTTATCAATTCCCTGGGGTTAATGACTGTACTTTATGTCTCTGCATTTTTATCCACAAGTATTTGGTTGCTCAAACAGCTCCAGGCTGTAGAAATGTGCGTGGAATGCAGGAGTTCCCTTGTAGTATGCAGTGTTGGAGTCTAGATTTTATATTTCTTGTCTCTTTTGATTCCACCTGCAACTGTGGTGCATATGCCCTGCCTTTCCGTTGTCTGCTCTGGGGTTATCGCCAATGCTACAGGAAGTCACTCAGTCTGGAAAAGCATTTTTGATTTGAGGAGGACTTAGCACCTGTAAAAGTTGCAGAGGCTGGGCATCGTGGCTCATGCCTACAGTTGCAGCACTTTGCGAGGTCGAGGAGGGAGAATTGCTGGAGCCCAGGAGCTCAAGACCAGTTTAGGTAACATAGCAAGACAGGTCTCTACAAAAATAATTAACTGGGTGTGGTGGTGAGTGCCTGTAGTCCCAGCTACTTGGTAGGCTTAGACAGAAGGATTGCCTGTGCCTGGAGTTCAAGGCTGTGGTGAGCTGTGGTCATGCCACTGCACCCCAGCCTGGGTGATAGAGCAAGACACAATTAAAAAAAAAAGAAAGAAAGAAAGAAAAAGAAAAATTGCAGACATCAGGATAAAATCACATTTGTCAGACCCAGACCCAAACACATTTGAGCCAGGAAAAATGAAGGACTGCCCATGCTTGAATGTGTGAGATGAGTATCTTAAGGACTTCTAAAATAACACCAGAAGAAAATACTTTGAGTCTTTCATGCATTTCATACTTTTCATAACCTACAGTTTGCACATATGTACATGTTTTTATAACCACGTTTGTCACTAAATATTATTTAGGCCTGCAGCTAGATGCTCTCATAAGAACGCGTGCCCAAAAATGACATCTCCACCAATGAACTGACGCTAACTCTTGACTTTGAGCTTCTGAAACCAACAAACTCTGTTTCTAAATAGCTCATGTGAATCTTTTGCCAATAAAAGATTCCTTCTACCCTCCTCTCTCCAAGGTTGGTAATAGATGTGCATCTGGGGTTATAATCTTTGCTTATTTCTGATAAATTAATTGCATTAGGAGATATTTTCTCTGAGGTCTTTTTTGAAGCTGACCCTCCAATGGAGACAACTTCTATTTGAGGAAGGAAGCCAGTGGTAAATAGTACACTACTTTTTGTTTCAAATGTTCAACCCTAGGAGGCATTCTGAATATTTTTGAAAAAGTTCAGGAAGACCCAAACCTGTGCTATAGCAATAGTAACTGCACAGTAAACACTGTTTGATGTTGCTTTTATCCTTTTTCTACTCTGCTGGCCCATCTCCCAGCTGCCTGCACCCTTAGTTTAGTTCCCCTTTCAGGGAAAACCAATTAGGATATGCCTTAATAAATACGTCTTGATCAACAAATAAATCGCCATTGTTTATCAACATAATCTACAATGAAGAAAAATAAATTTTCTCAAGAAATAATGACACTTATCATCTTCAAAACTTGGGGTTCCATAAATTCATGACTGATTGATCATGTTATTAGGTTAAAATTTAACACAGAACATGGAGGTGAGTAGACTCAGTTGACTTTGATTATCGAACCAACTATTATAAATTCTCTTTTCTGTCTATATAAAGTAACTATTTTAAGCTATTTTCAAATAATTAATAAAATTGGTGCACTCAAACTGAGTTGAGGATCTTGAAGGGAAAAGTAATTTCTACCCTAGGATTTTAGCAATTAAAGACTCCAAAAAAGCACTGTCAAGTGACAAGTAGTTAAGGGGTTTTGCATCTTTTCCATACTGTGAATTTCTAGAGTAATTTTTTTCAAATGTTCAAATACCATAAAGAATTAAAATTATATATGCTTCCTTAAAATTCATTTGTTTGGAACAGACACCATGTGGAGTTATGCTATGTTATTTTTTATTTATTTATTTTTTTTACAGGAAATGTGGCTCATTGTGGTGAAAGTTAGCTTTATTTAGCTGCTGCTTGTTACCAACAGCAATTGCTCTAATTGGTAAAAAAGGATGAAATAGCTTCAATCATCTTAAAACGAGATATAAGAAATTTAAAATTACATGTTTTCATTGAAAACTTATCTCCTGTACATAATTCCTGCTTTTTAAATTTTCCCACATGTACTTTAGGGACAGTCTTTTAGAGTTTTTATAAGTTTTCACTTTGACAGTATTCGAGAGGTGTTATAATCAAATGTTTGACTTATTATGCTTGAGTTAAAATTTAATGTAAGCATTGTAAAAATTGAATTATTAAGTATCTCCCTTTTGATAATTCAATGCATTAATTTTTATTTAAAAATTATTATATTGCCGGACTCGGTGGCTCAGCCTGTAATCCCGCGCCTTTGGGAGGCTGAGGTGAGTGGATTGCCTGAGTCCGTGGGTTCGAGACCCGCCTGGGCAAGTTGGCGAGACCTCATTTCTACAATAAATCAAAAAACTAGCCGGGCGTGGTAGCGCGCGCCTGTAGTTCCGGCTACTCGGATGGCTGAGGCGGAAGGATCGCCGGAGCCCAGCGGGTCGAGGCTGCAGTGGCCGGGAGCGGCCACTGCACTCCAGTCTGGGTGACAGAGTGAGATTCCAACTCAAAAAAAAAAAGAAAAAAAAAATTATTATATTTAATTCTCAATGTCTTTTAATCATTTTATGTTCCTACAATTTGAAGGCATTTATTACTAACAATTTTAATTAACATCCCTGTTCTTTGATTATACATAAAGCATATCCAATGGTAATTGCAATGTTATAATTTTTATTATATATTAGATAACAATTTGCCAAAATATTATTAAATTACCAAAACTAAATGATTTTAACAATCTACAAAAGTAACCACAGAGTAAGCAAATATTTTCTTCATGTTAAAAATAATATATCTGTTTAAGTAAAAACAAAAAAGTCTTTGAAATCATTATTTCATGGTTAAATATTGTATAATTGTCTTTTACATAGATATTATTACCAAAGGAATTATAGTTTCATATTCTGCATTCTGATCACATTGTACATGTTTCTTATGTTTTTAAAAGTATATTTATTGTTAACATTTTATGTGACTACAGATCTGTATTCAAATATATGCAGCTGGTTAATATACTATCTCAACCAGATGTAATGAACTATGGGTCAAATGTAGACACTTCATGAATGGTATTTTTAATATTATCTGCCTAGTCCTATAAAGAAAAGTTAGGACTAGTTCATAAATTCAATTTCAAACGTTGTGTTTTTTAAAAAATATACAGATTAAATCACATGAATGCATTTCCGATCTCATGAGATATATTTCTCAAAATCATTTTTACTACATCTAACACCAAATGAAGAGGACTCAAGAATTATTAAAGGAATTTACAAGACAGCCCCACACAGTCAGCAATATCACACTTAGATAGATTTCCTTTCCTATTGATGGCTCTTTGTGGAAAGCTAGCCTTATAAAATTACTTTCCTGGAGGTTGGATAAAGTCCCTCGACATTATTTTTAAAATATTAATTTCTTCATCTAGTTATATCACTAATACATGATAGCAGTTCCTGAACAATCTCTTCCCTAAACTTTTGGGGCCACAAATGTTTCAAAGCATTTTTTAATTTTACGTATACATCACAGGTTCACTAAGACGCAGGTCAGCATTCTGTAATTAAATATTCTCAAACTGCTGACAACTATGAAGTGTCACTATGTGAGCAAAATAATTACTATAAAAAGCCTCAAGCTCAAACATGGATAGTTTTGCTGCCAAATGAACTTGTACAAAATCTTCAACAACAATATCGGCAGCATCAATAAATACCTTATAGCTTTCAAAACTTTTAGAGTGCCCAATTGCTAATATGATATTGAGAGATGCATTATTAAAAATAAGATTTAAACTTTATTCGATTTTCTTATCATTAAAAGTGGCATTGATCATTCAAACTTAATTATCTATATTCCAAGTATATGAACAGTTTAATTTCCTCTATGACTTTTGCTTTTTACATTAAAAAAATGAAATCTAGACAAAAGTGTCATTTTATTTATTTTATCCACATGAATGGATCAAAGTTTACTATTGTTTATTGTTCTCCTTCCTCATCCAGTGTGGTGTCTCTAGATTTTTACCTAAAATGCATATAAAGCGGTGAAATTCAACAAGCCCATTTGAATGTTTTCTGGTATGCTAAATTACATTCCAGTTTTCAAAAACATATATTTTACAGATAAATGTATTGCCAAGAAGAAAGGTGATATTGAACGGAAGAAGCAACATTCTGGCAAAGCTTCATTATCCACAGGAGTCTCATTAATGTTTTGGCACAAAAATTAGGTAAACAACATGCGGTTTAGCAAATCTATTAGCCCCCAGGGAAGGACTTTAGCATAGGGAGAACAAATATAGAACATCAGCTTTTACTGTGTTTCTCAAATGGTCATTGCTATTTTATGGAGATGAGGACCCAGGTAATATTACAGAGTTTCCCAAATAAAATAATCTCAAGTGTGCAGGCATCTGATATCAGACATTTTCATATTATTACAATACCATCATCCCTCCCCCCATAGGAACATGAGCACATTAAGCAGTGTGTTACAAAAAATTTTGCACAATTAAAATTTATTCTTTATGTTTTCTTTTTATGCATTCACTCTAGAATATAACTTCCTTATTAAGATTTAATAGCTAAATTTTTCCAGGTACAAGGCAATGAGGTTATGTGTAAAGGCACTGCTAACATATACTTGTTTTTGTTAAAACTAGATAAAGTTACCTGTATGGATGGCTGAATTATAATGTTCCATACCAGGGCACAAGAAAGGTTTCAGGTATCTCTTGCCTTTTGGCTGAAAAAATGCTATGAGGCTGTACTTCTCAGTAAACATCCATTTGTCTGTCTGTTATCGATCTATCCATCTATCATCTACATACCATCTATTCATTCTTAGGTGTCCTGTGTACAGGTAAACAATACATGAGTCAAAATAGGTAATAATGTTTATAATACAAATTTTAAACTAACATCTATTTTAAACTAGTTGAAAATGCCATCACTACAATATTGTATTATATTTCTTTTAATCTCCCTATAGTTTTTGAATTTTTCCCTCACTTCATCACATCTTAATGTTAAAATTTATAAATGCCACCCAAATGAGAGCAATTTATTCAGAGTGAGTCCCTTCATCACTTGTGTTTGGCAGATCTTCAAAGGCAGGCAGGTGAATGCTTTGTATTGAAAAACAAGGGAAACTTTCAGCTCTAAAAGAAGAGTGTTGTCATGGGAGAACTAGAGAGGGAAATCTTAAAGGAGGAGATCTTTCGCGATTTGTTTAGGAAGTATATTGGACTTTCTCTGGTTGGTCTTGAGTTGGAAGTGGGGGAAAAGTTATGGGAGAGTGTGGAGTTATTGACCAAGTCTTGATCCTTCCGAGCCAACTGCTTCCAAGGTTGTTGTTAGGATTCTGGATTAATCTAGTTATATCACTAATACATTTTAGCCATTCCTAAACAATTCCTTTGTCAAACTGTTGGGGCCACAAATTTTTCAAAATTCAGGCTGTGTTTTAGTTTTAGCATAATAAGCGACATATACATCACTGTTTAAATAAGATGAAAGGCAACATTCTGTAATAAAACTTTGATTCCTTTTATTGCTTCTGCCCTTCTCCATTTCACCTCCTTTGTGTCAGCAGAACGTTTCTCTTTGAGGACTGTTTTCATCTGGAGCAACAAAAAGAACTTGGGGTGAGTAGGGAGGATGGGGCATGGGAGTCATGTCATATTGGGTCAAAAACTGCTGAACACAGTGCGGTGTCGGCGGGTGGTGCATTGCCATGGTTGCTGCAGTGGTTGTGGGTCAGGTGTCTGTTGTCATATGTACTGTGACCACTGTCCACTTTTATTTCTAGTCTCTCATTAGCTCTTTAATGCATGTATTACTGTGACAAAAACTCTCAAAAGATTACAGAGTCTTAAGAGTTTAGCTGTCCATCTCCATCCTTCTCTGTTTTGAGAATCATCATTTCAGTGGGTTTCAGTTTTATTTTAAGGCAATAATGGAATTTATTTTTAATTGTTGAAGTTTAGAGTGTACGTAGTTGACTTAAGTCACATAATTTTCAATTTTAAAATGTAACCTCTTAAATTCTTTAACCGTAGCTACTTGGTAGATGACTGCAACAAGGACAGATACAAAAATTCTTGAAGATTATTTACACAGATTAGTTATAGTTAAAGTATCACTGGTTTATAAAAATGTAGTATCATGTTCTCAAAAGCATGATTTACATCATGTTTATTTACAATTTTGTTTACAACTTATGTCAGATGTTACTTGCTTAACTAAATTGAAGCTCTATGAAATATAGGACTATACCTTTTTTATTCACTATTTTCTTAGCCCATAGAGTATTTACTAACATAGTATAACTACTCAATAAATATACAGTGAAAGAATGAATATTTGAAAACCACAATCTCATTCACATTCACTGATTCTTAATCAATTCTTGTACTACCATGCCACACACTAGCATATGTGCCGATTATTCATAGCTATTATAGTGTATTGGCAAGACTGAATTCTGATAAGAAGCAGCATATATTATGGGAAAAAAGAGTTTTTAAAAAAGATTCAAATAATCTTGACTTAGAATCCCTTCTTTGTGAATTTTATTATTCTTTATTATCTGATTTTTCCACTTGACCTTCAAGGTAATAAATTCTTAATATGTTGAGTTTATTATTTCTGTATGAAAGAATTTTTTGTATTCTTTTATTCAACAGTTTTGAAAGCTTATCATGGGTCAGAATCTATGTCAGGCTTTATATGTAAACAGAATAACTACAGTACATGAGGATTTTTCAACTCCATATTGCTATGTTTTTAAAATATAATCTAAAATATTTATATACACATAGGACTCAATATTTTCTCATACAATCTTAGAATAATTTTACTCTTAAACTGACTGAGCATTCAAATTTGTGGTTGTTTTAGTTACTATTGTTTTTGTCTAAATATTAGCAGTATAAACTTGAAATAACAAATGTATGTTCAATGATTACGGTCACCAATTTTCCTTTGAAAATTTGCATTACAAGGGACTCAGTGAGACAAAAATATTTTGTGAGGAAGAGGGCATGGTAAAAAGAGTCTCCCCAAAATATATCTTAATTACTGTGATGATTTTAACACATGTTCACAAATTCTTTGCTAATCCTCCCTTCAGGAGGTAGGCTTAATTGCCCTCCTTTTGAGAGTGAGTTGGATTAATGCCCTTCTAATGAAGAGAGTAGACAAAAATGTAACTTTACATCAGAGTAATCTGGCAGACACCATGATAACCAAGTTTTCAAGCTTAATATCACCAGTGATAATTATGTGAATTTCATTCACCTCCTGATAGGATGTAAAAAGAATGGAACTTCACTTTTTTGGAGTTGTCCACAATTTTCCTAACATCAATCTAGTCACAATAGCAGCTACCGTGGCTTTCCCCCCTTGTTGTACCATGGAGGTGAGGTTTAATATAGAATTTTTTCTAATAGGGATACCCTGACAAACCAAAAGAAATCCCTGGCAATGGAATGTCCTAGTCTTGGTCTTTGTAGGATGGGTGGTCCAGGATACGTCCTCCTAGACTAGGAATATATATATATATATTATAGCTAGGCATGTTAGTGCTGGAAAGAGGCCCTAAATCTCTATGACCTTGTTGTCACTGTAGGGATTATTCCAGAAAAGATCCTTAATTCAGAATATGCCCCAAAGAAGCCATTTGAGGTTGATAGAGGATCATTACCTTAGGAACAGTGGCCCCTATTGTGCAAGAACCTTTCCATCTGTACAGTAGGACCAAGTATAATCCCTGACCACATAAAAAGTAATACCCATTTCCCATTAAGGAGGGTGCCCCAATGATTCCAAATAGGTAGATTACCCCAGTGACTGTGGTTACCTTTGTTTCATTAGGGTCACGTGAAAAATTACAAGGAACATCCTCTTCAGATAATCCTAGCTGTTCTTGTTTGGTGTTCTCCCAAGGGACCATTCCATTGTGTTTACGGGTTCTATAGGCATGATGGTTATGGTTATAGGAACAGATTGTGTTCCAAAAAAGTTTAAAGAGGATATTCCCCAGACAAGTGTCATAGTATGGAGACTTACATATATCTTGAGTTATAATAATTCCAGTATGCTGATACATTAGAGCAAGGTAGCCAAGGGGTCTGGTAATATGATAACAGGTGTTAGTGCAATTCACCAGATCTTGACAATTTGATGTATTCATGGTTATGTACTCTAACCAGTCTATTTGATGTTTTTCAATTTTGGCTACATGCTGTCCAGTTTCAGTAGCGACTCCATTAAAGACTAGAGCCCATGATCCCCACATCCCTGGTTGATGTCTTATTTTGGTGGGACACAGTTGTATTACAATACTCAGGGGAAAGCCATCCCACCCAAGATAGTCCTATGTGCAACTGAAAACAGAGAGAAGCATTTCCCCACATCTCTGCCACTTCTCCACCCTTAATTGAGGCTTTTCATCTTGAGAGCTTTCTGGTTGGGTTTCCCTGCTTCTTTTAGGGCAGTGAATTTATACCAGGAACCATTGAGATTTCCAGTCTGCTTGAGAAAAAAATGGTACAGCTATCAGGGGGAGAGTTAGAGAAGGTCCCTTCTGTGGGCATATACAAAAGTTTGAATTATTACCCTGTTGAACCAAGTACATATTGGAGGGTGAAAGGGGGTTCTTATAAGAAGCTAGGACTAATGATAATAAAAATAGGTAGCAAAAGAGATTAGACATTTTGCTCACTCCCATGAAGCAAACTTTTATGGAAGAAAACAATACCATGGATGTTCAGGATTAAAGGGACCTTGACAGAGGCATCTAATGGTGCAAATCAGGATAAAAATAAAGTCCACAGGCATAGGTAGAACTGTAAGGAGGAAATCCATTGGCAGTTAATTAGTGGCACTTAGCTTTTACAATCTTTAGTTTGATTCTGAATGCTCTTCCAGGTCAGCAGAAGCAACTTCCCTGTATTCTAGGCTTTTACTCTAATGTGATTCTATTCTGGTGAACTTGACTGCTGAAGGAGTGGAGAGGAGAACAGTGCAGGGTCCATTCCAATCTGGTCACAATTAAGGGGAGAGTGAAGTGCTTTCACCAGTATCAAGTCTCCTGATTTCCATATACCATTCTATGATCTATCACTTGTAAACATGCATGGACCTTACATTCTTTTGTCCTATACGTTCCTTCTTTTAAATAACCATCCACTTTATTGCAGGACAAAAATTTAACATACAAGATTCCTTCCTATCCAAAACCATTCTGTCCTTTGCATCCTTCCTGACCAAAAGCACACTTCCACACCGGCAACTTTCTTCCCATCTTTTCTTTGCTTTTCTGGCTTCTGCTTTTCACCTTTCCCTATAACTTTCTACATTTATACTTTAAATTACCCTTAGCAACTCTAATTAAGGCTGTATATGTATTCCAACATGGATGGCTAGGACTACATGAATGTCACCTGTGTTAATTCAGAAATTAATTTGGGTTCCAGCACCCTATATTCACCTAGGGATGGTTGGGGTGATGGTGAGTTATGCCAGGCACTGTAGCAGGTTTCCAGGCCTCTTCAGTGGCCATAATTCCTGAGCTAGATGTTCTCTTCTCTCTTCAGAAGAGAGCATACCTTCTCTCTGATCAGCACCGTGGTCAAAGTCCTGAAGGTTTAGGCCTTTTGGGGGCAACCAGGCTTCTAGTCCCGTTCCCTCCCCCATTGTACCTAGGGCAATAGACAACATCTCCTTAGCGGGTTCATTGTTACAAGGCCTCTGATGGGTTGTTGGGGTTTTGTCACTAATGGTGACTGCCAGTTGAGATACAGATACCTCTTTTGTCCCTCTGGTTCTGCAACTCCCCACGTTGGCACCCTATTACTCCTTTAATGTCTTGGCTTATTGAATCCATAACAATTAGGAGGTGAACCACAGGAATTCTGGAGTGTTTAAGTCTGTAAGGCAGCTTCTAGAGCTCTTGCCTTTGTCATGTGTCTCCTCTGTTTTTTCTGAGCTTCCTCCTGATCTCATTATAAAGTACCAAGGTGGTCACTCTCAGGAGATTCTCTAAAGTCCTGTCTAGTCCTATGTCCTGCTTCTGCAGCTTCCTCCTGATATCTAGAGCTTCCTGAGTAATGAACTTGTCTTTTAAGTTTAGTTGCTCTTCAACTGACTCAGGTTCTAAGGAGATCTGCTTAACCAAAGTCTCTCTTAGCCTTTCCAGAAAAGCTGAGTGATTCTCATTGACCCCCTGGTCTATCATGGCTAACTTGGAATAATTGAGTGATTTAGTTCTAGTTTTCCTCAAGCCTTTCAATATGTACCTAAGAAATGTTTCTTCCTCCATTTTTCCAAGTCACTGTTGGTGTCCCATTTAGGGTCTTCCAATGGTACTGCAGACATGACAATTGAATAAGTCTCCTCCCCTTCTCTGGCACTATATGAAATGCAAAGCTCAACTCCAAATATCTCTGCTGCTTGCAGGACTGTTTGTTTCCCAGTGGTTATTAGACCACTGGGCCTAAGAGCAACATAACGTTCTTCCAGAAAGTCTCCAATACTTATGTTAAATTCTGGAACATATCTATATACTTGCCAGAATCATCTGACAACCTGCCAAGATCTTCCTTAGTTTTTTTCCAAGTCCCATAGGGAAAAGGGTATCCTTACTTTACTAGGGCGATATTCACCAAGTATCTCTTGTAGGGGCATAATGACAGAGTTCTAGAATGAGGGTTTTTAGTGTGGGAACAGTTTGAAGTACAAGGAGGACCTGAATAAGGAGGACAGAACAAGCCAGGTCATGTGGCTTCATGAGTTCATGCCTCTGTGGTTCCTCCGGGCTGGCACCCTTGTCTTTTGGGACCATTCGTTGAGATGACCACTAGGAGGGTTGAATCAATTCTACAGTGTTGATGAAGGTCCAGATTTTCTTATAATGCTAAGAAAGTTTGTACATATGGGACCTCAGACCATTTGCCCTGGCTTGTACAGAAATTGTGTAGCTGCAGGATTGTATGATTGTATTATAATTGATACTTCCTTCTGGAGACTAGGTTTCTCTGTCATGCAATTTATAATTTGGCCTTGACTGGGCACAAACAAATTTAACTTGCTGTTTAAAGTCTGAAGATCAAATGAGTCCCATGCCCCAGGATGCACTCTTGAGGAGTGCACACTGCAGTTAGTCAGGTGGTCTGTTACCCATCTGGAAAGGAAGAGAGGTGAAAGAAAGTCATCACTAAGGTTTCCATCCCCAACCAACATGTATGAATAAGAATTGAGGAAAGGAGAGTGTGCCCTCACTTTCCTGTTCTTCTCTGCTCATGGTGTTCCCTTGGATGAGATCATAACCTCCACCTAAGTATAGCAGAAGAGACTCAGTTGGTAGAAATTAGTCACTAATTAGTTTTAATGCTGACCTATGCATTAAAACTTGTCCTTTGTGCTGTCAACTGTGCCTCTGGATTCCTCAAACCTAGTGCTCCCTCTTTTCAGACTAGGTCATCACAAAGGCCTTGAGGCAATTGGATTTAAGAGTGAGATTATGATCAAGGGGAGTTTTCCTTGGACCCTCCATATACTTCTGGTCAGTCGACCAATGGTTTGAGTCAGGTAACACCATTCAGATTACTTTCCTAACAAGGCCTTCTTTCCTGGTAAGAGACCATCCAAAGTTGGAGGCATACAAGTGCCAATACCAGGTCACAGTCCCTGATGGACTCCAAAAAGCTTAAACCCACAGTCAGCAAGGCATTTCAACATACTGCTTGCATAGCCAGCATACAAAGTGTAGAGAGATGACAAAGTGCCCTCAAAGGGAAGAGTCCACATTCATTTGATGTTTGCCTATCTATAAAATCCCCATACATACTACTGTACAAACAAGGAGCCATATTTTCCTTTAAATGAAAGAAAGAGTTGGGACCTAACTCAACAAGAAGCCTTTTAAAAGGAAATTCCTCATATAAAACAGTTTCTCATTCTCACCAGTTATACTGTTTCCTAACATGATGGAAAAACAAAACCAAAGCTCTCTACACTTTACCTCCTAAAACAATGAACAGTCCTTGTCCTGAGCTATTTTTCAAAAAGGATCAAGCCCCACCCCCACTGTCTAGTAACCCCAACTCCCTAAGCTACTAAAACAGCCACAGCATCAAGTACCAAGTGGGGACAGTGGCCACAGTGATCCTGAAGACAAGAAAGTGTGATAGAAAAGGGTGAAGAAAGTGTGATAGGAAAGACCGGAAGCCTTCTGCCACCACCCTATTGGGCTGTCGGGAAATGGGGTCAGCCTGGGAGCTTTCAAGTAACACCAAGGTGTAACCTTGACCAGACATTCTCAGTTACTCCCAAACATCTTCAATTCCATGCAAGAGCTAGACCTCCATGAAAGGAAATTGGATTAGAGCAGGGCTGACATTTCCAACACCTGAGGGCGACAGGGGATTAATTGAGTCCTCTCCAGAAAGACTGACCTCTGCATATTGTGGACAGATAGCCAAGCTATTTGCCTTTAACTGGCTGGCAGAGTCCCAGTAATTTGTTATTTTAGAGAGAAAGTAAAAAACTTGAGGGCAAGAATCTTCGGAAATGAAAGTAAGGAGAAAGGTTTGTAGTAGCTCACCCTTCCTTTAAGCCCCATGTGGGGCATCAAATCTGATACGGATTTTTCAGGTCAGCCTGGGCTTTGAGATTGTCAGTTCAGTGGGTTTGCTAGCAAAGCCCCAGAGAGTGCCAGCTTGATGGGCTGGCAAGCCTAGCCGCAGGACTCTTGGCTCTAATGGGCTGGCAAACCAAGCCCTGAGAGTGTTGCTGATTCAGTGGGCTGGCAAGCCAGCCTCCAGAAGTGCCTCAGCTTCAGAATCTCACCTTCTGCCAGCAGCTCTCTTGGTTCCGCTGGCTCTGCTGATTGGCAAGCCAGGCTCTGGGGTGCACGGTTCTTCAGTTCCAATGTTCTTCAGCAGCTCTTCAGGTCAGGGTTCTTTTCTCATGCCCTGGAGGAATGGGGGACACAGATGGCAAGAAAGCAGTATTTATTGGGAAGACGGAAAAGTTCTCACACTGGGAGGAGACCGGAGGGGGTTGCTGATTTGGAGCGGAAACTTAGTGTTTATATAGCCATAAGACAGAGCTGATTGGCTAGTACTAGCTGTGAGCTGATTGGTTATTTTCCAATCTTGGCAGCTGGAAGTCTGTTACTTTGTTACCAAAAAATTCACTCTGTCTGACTGCTGAGTTGTTTACTAGCTATCTCTTCTCAGTTGGTTACTTTGGACCTGCCCTGTCTGTCTGCATAGTTGTTTTCCAGCTACCTCCTCTCTCACTAGCAGGCATCATAAGGCTGTTTACAACATTTTCAAAATATCAATAGAATAATATCAAACAGAGAAAAGGAAGAGAGTTGAGGCACAATATCAATGTAGTTAGATCCTATAAACTAATATACAGAAAAAAACAAATCTCAGAGAATTTTATTTAGCATAATACTTGCAGAGGTGAAGAGAGACCATGACAATAAATTTGCCCTAAAATGATAATCACTTAACAAAGCAAGGGTCTGTTCTTCCTCATATTCAAAATCCTATGTTGAGTCAAATGACACCCTAGAATGCTTGCTTACCATGTAGTAACTCAGAAATCCTGTTTCCAAATATGGCTTTACCTCTCAAAATGTGATCCTCATGATTGTCACAAAAAGGACAGATGCACATAGCTAATTCATAATCTGCTCACCTATGCTCTGGGTTGTAAGGGACACATGTCCTTCTAGTCATTGATCAAAAACTGTCAAGTGTTCTTGTCTAACCACAGAGCTGAAATGTGGGTGAACATTTAGTTGTCTGAGAAATAGGAAGCAGATCTATTTCATCAGCATTTTAATAAGATAATAACAACAGAAATAATATATTGTTTAGTGCGAACAAAATATGAGAAAACTGTACAAAACAAGGAAAGGGTAACAATTCAGAAGAGTGACTACATTAGAAAGGGAGACAAAGGGACAGGTATCAGAGAGGTGAAGACATCATCAGTAATGTTTTTTTTTTGAATTTGTGTCACTGGATAAGGACATTTATTTTGTTACAAATAATTCTATTATAACTAACATTTAAATGTAACACTTTCTGCTTGTGGAAAAAAGTTTTAAAATAAAAAATAGCCATACAGTGATCATTCTAATTTTTTGAAAGATGGACTTTCATTAGAAGAAATATACAAGGAAGGTACTCACTACCACATTAAGGCATAAAATGACTTTTTAGTGAAAACCTATAAATTTCTTCTGTGTTGTAAATTTTTAATATCTTTTCCTTGACTGCGTCTCTCCTTTCTTCTCCTGAGTTATTAAACATATTAAATAGCATAAAATTAAACTTTATGTTACCCCTAAGTAATGGCAAATCAGTTCTAAGATTGATTTTGATAATTCACAAAAGTTGAAATTTGAAATATTTTATTCATGCTCTAAAAATTAGCTGAACTAAAGCTACATACATAAAAGTGTCCGGAAATTCAAAGCTGCAGCCAATTCTGGCCTTCGGGAGAATCCAAAGAAAATTTCATTCTCAGAGGTTTCCCCATCGAAACCTTCATTTCAGAGCCCCAAAGCACAAAACCTGGCCTTATGACTTATCAATAACTTCCTTCTAAGCGATTCTCTTCCTTTCTTCTTATCCCATAAGCTATTTACAGATAATACTTTGGTGAAGTCAATCCCTGGTGACCTTCTGTTCCTCAGGGAAGGCAAATGTTAGTCTGCCATAGTATACTAAAGTCAAATTTTGCACAGCCAATATAATCTTCGAGAGTTTTTCCTGAGGTTTGGGAATTCACAGAAACCTGACTTGCATAATAATTAGCCTGCAAAATGGAGGGAATGAGAGAACTGTATTTCATGCTCTAACTCTTTTCAGAACAAAAACCATAAGATACAATAGATTTCTTTGAGATTTTACCTGCTTCAGTTTTCTCAGTCTCTGATGCTCACTATCTAATGCTCATGTCATGGTCCCAAGTGACTAAACTTGAAAGAAGAGTAGAGATACCATGTGTAGTAAACCAAAGAGAGGTACTTTTGAGACAATTTTAGTCTCTGTCTTGTGGGTCTGAGAGACGTGCAATTTACTGAGTGGGCTGTTGAAGATTCCTGCAATTTCCAAAGGTATTCATTCTTCTTGTTATCTGAGAACCACTGAAATGCTTTTGCCACCACAAAAATGTAAGAATAATTATGGATGCTCTTTCAAGAACTTAAAAAATTTTTTATTGGAGAACTGTTTTTAGAAAAGGCATAAAAATAAAATAATTTCTTCTATCACTGCCTCTCTGATTAAAGTACATAACCTTGCATTATCTGTTTCTGTACCAATAGACATAGCTCATAAAAAAGAGGAATATTATAAATGTTTGTGAAAAAATTAATGATTTAAAAAATGCATAAATATGCATGTCGATAAAAAAGTAAATGTGCTATTTTCTGATGATTCTGATGATGAAAGATAATAGTTACATTAATAAATAATCAGTTCCTCACAATTAATAGAAAAATTTACAGTTTAAACAAGACATGTTTCTCTTTGTGTATTGCCTCAAATCTATTTATTTTTAGTACACTTAGAATAATTTAAAACATCACTGCTTATCGAACCATGAATCAATACTTCTTTAGTGGAATATATACTAATAAAAATCATCAAGCAATTTGTTAAATAAAGTAAGAATCACTGTCAATGCCATGTGATGCCAGTTTTGGTGAGGCACAGGCACAAGCTTCAATCCATGAGTATCACATGGGCTGTACCTAGAAAAGGTGGAGACAGTTATGCCCCGAACCTTAGGGGTGCCACTTCTGCCTGGCAAAATTGAGGGGTCATCCACTGTGTTGGGAAACCTCTAATATGTAGAGACAATCCCAGTTTGTCCTGAACTTGACACCTTTACTCCTATGGTCTTGGAGGGAAGAGCATTGAGTAAAATAAAATTATTCTTGAGTCTTTAGGTGTTGGACTTACTCAGGACCTGTTACTCCTTTTTTTTTTCCTATTTATTTTGGGATGAGACTGTCTATTCGATGCTTGCGCTCCATTATATTTTGGGAAGCACATACTATGTTTGATTTCACATGTTCATAGCTAGAGAGCAATTTGCCTCAGGATCATCTCTTGAGTCTCAATCATATATGACTTACCTGACATTGAGATGATACTTTGGATCTAGACTTTAAAGTTGATGCTGGAAGGAATTAAGATTGTTGGTCTACGGAAAAAAACATCAAAGTATTTTGCATGCAAGAAGGACATAGATTTTGAAGAACCAGGGATAAAATGCTATGGTCTAAATGTTTCTGCCTGTTCCAATTTCATATGCTGAAATCTACCCCCCAAAGTGATGGCAATAAAAGATGGGGCTTTTGTGAAGCCGTTAGATCATGAAGGTGGTCCCCTCCATATTTAGTTGAACTTTCCAAACTTAATGCCCATATAAAAGAAGCCTCAAAGGGATCGTTTCTTCCATGTGGCACACAGCAAGAGGACAATACTCTATAAACCCAGAAATGAGGTCCTTACCTAACACAGATCTGTTGCTGACTTGATCTTGGACTTCCCAAACTCTAGAGTCATAGGAAATAAATTTCTGTCATTTGTAAATTTCCCAGTCTAAGATATTTTGTTGTGGCAGCAGGAACAAACTCAGACAAAAAAGATACAACCTGGGATAAGAAATTTAATTCCCATATTAAGTTCTTTAGTTTTTTATGTTATTGTATTTTTTTCTTTGTAAAAATAGATAAAATAGAATAAAACTGTATTCTGTAATAATATTAAAACATGAAAAGTGAGTAATTTAAATTTTGAGGTGATGCAATTTTTCTTGTAAACTAATGTATGAAGTATTTCACATTTATCACAAAAATAACTATTTTTATATTTTGACAAATTAACATATCACTTTTAATAAACATTCAATTTAATGTCCACAAACTCTTTTTAGGATTAAGAGTAACTACTGTTAATGCTAAATATATTTATGTTATAGTTCAACTAAAATTTTTAAAACAAACTAAGAGTGATTTTTAACTTCCATATCCATGAAACTTTCGACTTGAAATTGCAGGCATTAATGCTATTCTTCAATTGTTTAATTATAGGTTGTTGGTCAGTCTACCAAAGTTGAATAAACTATCACATTTTCAAGAGAAATTAAAGAGCTTCAACACTGATGGGTCATTAACAATTTGTTCTCCAACATGGTCACACCTATACAAGTACAGTCACACAACAAACATACACAAAATCCTGAAAGTAGATCTTCCCCAGCATTTACTGTTCAGGTGTCTAACTATTTTCTATGGTCAAAAAACAAGTGTCTCTGGAAAGACGGATTCACTACTAATGAAAAAATTATTTACTTGAGATTGTTAGCTGAAATATTTTCAAAGAAATTTTAGGCTTTATAAAATCCAGTTTATAAATATTGCTCATTAACAGCACTGCTGGGCTATACATTCACTATTGCTTTTAGACTTTAATTTTTGCCTTGTTACATTTAAAATCATTGACTTGTCTATAATATTATTTGTGTTCAGTTACATGTCATTTCAGTCTTTCTACCTTGGTAAATACATGATATTAAACAAAAACTATAGTGTTCCTTTCAATTATATTTCACTAAATGTAAGTATTGAAATTTTTTTCTGTAAAAAGTCCATTTGTATATTAGGCTTTGAAGTCAACATGTTGTCTCTGTCGCAACTACTTAACTTTGCCATTGTGGTACAAAAGCAGCTATAGACAATCTGTAAATGATGAGAATAGCCATATCCAATAAGTGTTTACAGATGGTCCCTCACTTATGATTTTTTAAGTTTATGACAGGTTTATTGGGACATAACCCCTTCTCAAGTCAGGGAATATGAGTATGATATTTATAAAATAGCCCATTGGGTGTGGTCCTCAGCCCATTGTTTGTGAAGTCTTGTACTAAAATTTAAACTTCACAGAGACAAAAGTTACTTGTTAAGACTTTTTTAAAAATAATGTTTTTATAAGCCATTTGAAGCAAATATTTGCATGTAATTACTTGTCTCTTTTTCCCACACATTTAATACAAGTTTATTTTGTAAATTAGACTCTTCAGTGATTGTCATTTTCTCTTGTCATGCAAAATCCATAAGTAGTGGATCCCATTTTGTTGCAAGAGTTTTGAACTCCACTGTCAGCTTAAACCAGCAGCTTTGGGTTCTTGTCCCATAACTGAGAAGATTAAGGAATGTGGACACCAAAAGAATGAGTAAAAGAAGGAGTTTATTAAGCAACAAAGCACTTTAGAAAAAGAGGGTGAACTGAAATAGGCTACCTGGTGCTAGGAGGTTTTTTTTGTGGTTTTTATCTTCTCTTTTCTGGGGGTGTCTCTCTCATTTACATCTCATCCACCTCTTGCTTCCTGAGACCCAATTTTTATTGCGCATGCAGGTCCTTGACCAAAGTTACTCTATCTTGAATATTACTCAAAAGTACCATAGAAAAGCCCACTCATTGGGGTAATACCTCAATGCTAATGCTATGTCAATGATATTGTAATAAGTCAAGGTCGAGTTAGAACATTTAGTTAAGCTACTGCGTCTGCATTTCAGCAGCAAAAGGACGCTTTAGCAGTACATCCTGGGTTGACAGTATGTTCTTATCCACATTAACCACATTTCCAGCTAACAATTGTATAATAAGGGTGGTGTAAGAGATGTTCCTGCAAGTGTTAAGTCTCCTTGAGACCCTCCCTTTCTATCTAACCAGCTTCTTACTATCTCCTCTCTCAATTTCATTATGGGACATTATGCTACATATTTATGATTTGGTCATTATTCCAGGAAACATTTAATTGGTTTTATTATATTTCAGCTATCTTCAAATAACAAAGTGATAATATGATAAAACATATAGTAGAGTTACATTGATTATTTAAAATTATTCATGCATGAAAGAAGCAACTTTCTATTTCATACTTTGGGGAAAGACTGGAGTTTTATTATTTTGAGGGAATAGAGCCATAGAATAAATTACTAAAAGCAGAGGCATTAAGTGAACATCTGCAAAGTGGATGCTGATTCCAACAGTTTCCTTCTTCTATTTAGATGACTTCTGTAAGATTCTGCTTTAAAACATTAATCAAGAGAGAAAAAACAAAAAATCCTGACTTTAAGCACATTCTAATGAATGGGTCCATTCTGATATCTCTTATAATGATACTACAATTCAAAAATGCACATCGATGCTTTGTACGTATCCAGTCAAAAAGTCTGTGGAGACTAGACAAACACATACAAAATAAAACCAATGGTAAGTTGATGACTTAAGACAGAATCTACCATAAAAGTTAAAGAGGAAAACAAGCAGGAAAAAAACTAAGGATGCAACAGAATCAATACAGAAAGAAAGTAAAACCAAAATATTATCAAGATATGAGAAGATTTTGTAATAGCAAGATGAGATTAAGGTATTATAAAATCTGAAAACCTAGAGAACATAAAATATTCTTTAAAATGATATATTATTACAGAGGGGTAGGGTACAAATCAGGATTAGCTACACAGGCAGACTGTGTGCAGGTGAAGTTTGAACCTCATCTGGCCTTCACTTCCCCTGATTTAAGACCAAGTACCATTTGTGATGCCATGCAACTTCTCCTTCTCCTGGTAGTGTCCAGTGACTGCTAATCCCTCCCTTTTGCTAATGTGATTAATGTTCGGGCCCCCTTATGAGTGAGAACATGTAGTATTCAGTTGTTTCAGTGATAGATCACTGAGTATCATGGTCTCCAACTCCATCCAATATGCTGCAAATTCATTGATTTTGTTCTTCTTCATGGCCGTGTAATACTCTATCATGTCTATGTACCCTGTTTTCTTTATCCAGTCCACTTTCGATTGGTAGTAGGGTTTGTTCCATGTTTTTGCTATTGTGAATAATGCAGGTATAAATATGCATGTGCAGGTGTCTTTTTTGTAGAACGATTTATGTTCCTCCAGGTATATTCCTAGGAGATCACAGTGGAATGAAAAAGGAGGAAATTTTTAAAAATTTCATAAATAAGTGAAATGGCTTTCTAGTATAAAAAAAGTTCAATGAAGAATAAGTTGATGAAATTAGGCACAACAAATCACACTTCTTTTGGAGGGAGGATTAGATGAATGGTGTTTATTAGGGAAACTTAAAGCCAAAAGCCAGCAATTCATGCACTCAGTTCTCCATTCTCTTAACTAACATAGCCCAGGTCTGCCTACACCTAGGAACACATAGAGGATTTGAGAGTGTAAGGTAAAAGCACTATTCCTCTATTGTTTATTTTAAAAAACGAAAGTCACATTATTCTGGGAGTTTAGAGCCAAATTTGAAGGAGAAAACCCTAAAAGTCCCCCAAGCATGTGGGCCATATTGAAAGAAACACACACTGGGAATTAGGTTGCTCCAGGCTTTTTAAATGTAGTATTAAAGTCTAGAATTCAATTCAGTCATAATTTTATTATCATTAAAATTATTTCCAATCTCTTACTCTATATCCAAACAAACTAGATTACTAGAGTGCAACTATCAGAATAGAATAAGAACTTTTTTTTTATATGTCATCTTAAAATATTCACTCACTCAAAATGTAATAAAGATATTGAGGCTGAAAATAGAGCATCTACTGTGGAAGACAAGAAACACAATCTACTGGATTAGGGAAAAGGAGTATCTCCTTCCGAGTGATGTACTAGTCCATGATTAAGTTGGTAATAGCCTATGGGAGTGATACATCCAAAACAGAAGACTAAGACAATATCTGAGGTTTTCAGTGTTCTTGAGAAGATGAATGGGTATTTGTGTCATCTGTGAGGTTGGACTAGAGGTAAGTATCGAACAAGCAAAGTGAACAAATATAAGGCAAACATTACATGGGGAAAATAAATGCATGTATATAAAAGGGAAGGTAATTATGACTGGACACATAGTTGAATTAGATTTAGTCATAAAGTGTTAAAACTGAATATTGGTTTAAAATTATGATATAAATATTGAGAGCGTGAGAGAATGGCAACAAATGTAGTGGGTTGTGAGGACACAAGAAAGCAAACTACTTATTTCCATATTGGGAAGTCAATATACAATAACTGAACTGACAAACCCCAAGTTGTAATTTGAACTTGATATGTAAATTGGAAATCATTGAAAGTATCAACTAAATAAATTGAAAATCATTGCCCCCTTGTAGGAGTAACTCTACAATTTGGGGGTGGAGGTTTTCCTGAAATAAATTGATTAAAAAGAATATAAAAGTAATTAAAAGTTAAAGGGAATATATTATAAAGAACAGATAGATAGGACACACTTTAAAGAGGCTTTCATGGTCAGAGATTAGATTTTTATTCTGAAAGAGTATGAAACATATCCAAGAACTGTGACAAGTAGGAAAGGGAGATGGTTTTTCTCAAATTATCACTAACAAGAGCAAACAGGAAAATCTTTAATCTTTTTCTAGTCTTTATAATTTGTCATGTTTCTATTTCCATTACATTAAGAAGTTCTTGATTTTCATGCATACTGCTGTTAAAACACAAACATATATTTGTTTATGCTCCCTTTTCACAATAAGGCAACAGAAAATTTAGTTTATATAAAATTGATGTAAACACAATTGCATAGACAAGTAGTTCTTCAAGCTTTTAGTTTCAGGACTCTTGCGTTGAGTATCCTCAGAAGCTTTTGTCTATCTGGCAATGTCTATCAATATTTGCCATTTTAGAAATTAAATCTAAGCAACAGATAAAATATGCATATAATCATTCAAGAAAATAATAATAAATTATTACATGTAAACACCAATAACATATCCTATAAAAATAACTACTTTAACAAAATGTAAAGCAATTAATACAAGGTGACTATTTTACATTAATATCTTTAATATCTGGCTTGTAGAAGGCAGTTAGTTTTCTGTACTTGTATCTTAAACTGTTTCAATATGACTTTGGTTTGTTATATACAAAGAAAAGCAGACCTCACACAGATTTATTTGGAAAAGGAAAGAGATTTTAATAGACGTTTTCAAAAGACTGGTTTTACTTTGATATTATACCAATACTTGGCATGAGGCAGTTTCTTAAAGCTTAATTGTAATGTGGAATCTAAAAACATAGCCTTTTTTTTTTTTACTTTGTTTTATTATCATCCAATGGTCTGCCATGCATTTTGAGAGGATCTTTTGTTTATGCATAATTTTGCAATATCATGCATTTTACAATTAAAAAAATGTGTTTACTGTGCTGTGCAGATTTTCCACGATCTGACACATTTTTTCATGTGTGTCAAATATCACATTTTTAACTTGTCTGCTTATTTCATTAGACAAATTTGTAAGTGTCAGAGAACCATCAATTTAATAGTGACAAATACACATTTTCCAAATTTACAATTAGTTTTCTTCAGAGCTTGAATTTCATACTTGGTATCAAGTAGTATGATTTGCTTTCTTTGAAGTGACAGGACAACTTCATGCATTTTTTAAGAAAAATCTGTCCACTTAACAAGCCTGAATAACCAAAAATTTTGTTAGTCATTCTTTAAAGTAAGAATGTTGTACCTTGAAAAATGTTGTTAGTTGTGCCTGCAACTCAAACAATTGGTGTGTCTTGAGACAACTGTCCCAATTCAACAGGCATCAGAAATACTTTAGGCAAACTCCCTTACTTCTTTACACAAAATTTTGAAATGTAGATATAGTCAAATGTGAAGATAAAATAAAATTAAGATTGTTTACTGCTTATTCAAAGACATTTTTAGGATAAATGGATTTTTCGTATGTGATTTAATGGTGATTAAAAAATGCAATGACAACTTTACAATTTGATGCCACATTAAGAATTGCTGATATAAACTACATATAATTGTTGATATTCTTTTGAATTATATTTTAAATTAATCATATGCAATGTTTGTCACAATACATTTTAAATAATCAGACATTCTATAGTCAATATATTACAGTACCAATTTTAGGGAATGCATGCATTTGTTTCTATCAACAAAATATTTCACTCTAAGAATTCCTACATGTGAAATAACAATTGATTAGGAAATACATATCTCATGATCATTAACAACCAGTTTAGATATTTAAAAAATTAGTTTATTTTATAGTATGTATACATATAGATCAGAAAAATGCACATTTCACACTAAATTCTGCACTAGATATTTTTATAAGGAATGTCTGTAAAAGATTTTATGGATAGGATTATTTATGGTGATGAAATTTGGTAGCTGTGATTTTATCTCTTGCCCATTATAGGTAATGTCAGAATCTTGAATGCTTTCATCACTATGCTGTTTTGAGACTTTATATATTTCTCTTTCTTTTTTGGTGACTTCATTCCTAGTGAAGAGTAATTGGGGAGCCAAGTGAAGGGATCATATATTTTGAAGATTATAAATGCTTAAGGCTACTTAAAATGGCCCTTGGATGTTTTTGTACACTTTAATTTTTTATAGAATTTGCATTATAAAGGAATAGGCAAACTTTACAAAGAATTCTAAGTAAACATTCATGATGTATATTGATTATAAACTTTGACAAAGAAAATATACTTTATATCAAGAAGATACACAATATTGTTTTCCTAAACTCTAAGTGAAAGTTCTAAATGTTTTATTTTTCATAACTAAAATTTCACTAGTATTGCTACTTTCTAAATCTGGTTGAATTATTCATAAAAGTCAAATATCATATCTTTAAAAATTATTACTAATATAATTTATATGAAATTTTCATAAATTAATATACTTTACTACAAAGGGAACTATAACTATCAATTTTCTTAAATTGTAAGGTTAGGTATATAATATCCTACAAAGTTTTAAAATGTAGAATAGCAGAGCATATTTTCATTTTCTTAAAGTTAGAATTCATTGCATCAATTTCTTCCAAATGACTATCTAGCTCATGTGATATAAACAACTTCATGGACAGTATTTAAGCTGTAACAGTTTCAATTTTCTCCCAGCTGGACAACAACTTGCATCAACAGCTGCTCCATCTTTGCCTAGGGGCCTAGAAAGACATGGATTTCAACAAAGAGACACACTGACTGAGGGAATGAATTGATAATTCAGTCATGTGAATTTAGATAGTTATTCACTAACTTGTTTCAAAAGCACATTTGGATCCATGTTTTATCATGCAAAGATTAATTGTTTGTTTCAAAAATCATTGATCTGATAGACATTTAATACTGAGATCTAATACCAAATAACTAGAAAATTATGTGCTAGAATTCTTTACATATAAATTATGAGCAGGCTTGATTTTTTAGAAGGTTATCCGATACATTTTTAAGACATTTCATTCTCTCTCTGGCATTTATTTTGCTCAAATATTCTAACATTAGCTTGATAATATTATTATCAGATTATAGAATCATTATCAAATTATTAATATTTATGTCAAACGTGTCTGGACAACAGTGATGGTTAGGGCCAATGAGATATGGAGATTTAGAGTGAAATTAGGGGGCCCCAACTGGGTTTGATTGATGAAGGGTCTCTGTGAAATCTGAAAACAAGCAAGGAACTTTAAATTTTAGTTCAACACCCTCCCAACTGAGTTATTTCACAACTGTTTAAAATATACATGTCATTTTCCTGCCTGTTTCCCCCATAATGTTGCAGGCCTATGAGAGTAAGTACTTATTTTGCTTGGGTCCTAAAAAATACAGAGAAAGGTTTAGAAAAACACAGCTACAGCTTCAGTTTTTGCGTCTGTAAAATGGGAACATTCCAAATGGGCTTATAGTGTTATAAGTTCAAAAACTGGTTACTCTAATAGGAGGACTAGTCAGGTTTCATTTCTTATTCTGGGTACACATCACAAATTTGCAGTATTTTAACAATTATAAATCAATGTTAATAAAATAAATACATATTGATTCTATATTTTGAGTTATATCATATAGACATGTTTCTCCTTATTCAGGAGAGATAAGAAAATACTCAGAAAATAAACAAATAAATGAAAAAAATAGTAGTTGTTTGAATAGTATCGATAACATTAGGTGATTGCAGCTAATTGTCATTATTATTACAGTGCTGCTATTGTCATTTTGTGCACTGACAAGAAAGAAAGAAACGGTATATTACTTTCCTAGGGCTGCCACAACAAATTAGCATAAATTTATTCTCTTGCTATTCTGGAATTTGTGACTGAGATAAAAGATGAACATTCCTCCAGGATTGGTAAAGTTGATATGGGGTTGTAGGTCTTCCTATTGTGAAATTCAAACTTTAGTTGTTTGAATAGTATTGATAACATATTATGTGATTGCAGCTAATTGTCATTATTATTACAGTGTTGCTATTATCATTTTTAGGAAGGTTGAACATGGGTAAAATTTGTGTGTTGATGCATAATTGACAAAATTTTAGCTGTGCTGTGTTTTCTCTTGTCATCCCAGCTGTTCTGAGTTTTCTCTTGTCATCCAGATCCTTCTAAGTGTCTAATGCATTATGAAGTTAAATTAAAAAAGTATGTTTCCCAGAATCCTATCCTTGTATGGACTTGGATTATAATTTTCCAAATGCAGGCACTTGCTCATGATTTGGGAGGCAGAAAGGAAGAGACCATTCTTCTCTGAAAATAGATGGACCAAGACAAGAATAGACAGAGGTGAGGTTAACCTCAGCCTCTCATCCAGCCCTTAAGAAACACCCTCTTCCTTGTTCATGGAGATGGTTGGTGGAAGAGGTTCCAAGGCGCTTGTGAAATGCAGCATATTTTTTAAAAGACTTTGAAAACTTTGTTTTTGCTTTTCTATAATAGACATAATTAATATCTTGTATACAAATCTCGTAACAATTGAAACTTATTCTCATTAATTTTACATATGTATGTATTTTATTTTTAAAATATAAAAGATGTGAACCTAGACTATTTTTACACATATAGCTACATTCAACCCGATTTGTAATATTGTTATGATTAATTTAATCATGGCTTTTAGTATTTTAAACTGTGAAGAAAATATGAAAATTTGAATATAGAAAGTGTATGTTCTGAACAGATAGAGATTTTTGATGAGTAAGTCAGTAATTTTACTGTGAGTAGGCAATAGCAATGATCTTTTCTGTCTTTCTGTTTATTTGTTTGTTTCTTTGTTGGTGTTTATCAACAAGCTTCTGAAATTAATAATATAATAGAATTTCATTTAAATATAGGAACATGATCTTGGATGCTTTATTTTATTCTTTAGACTATGTTGTTTTTCCTCTTTGTTAAAATCTCTCAAGCCAACATGTAGATTATCCTGGTTTATCAGTTACTCCAAATACTTAGCATATCTGTGGTAGTCTTTGTAGACTCCAAATGTAGAAAGAGCTACCTCACTGTGTCACTGTGGATAGAGAAGGTGGACTTTTGCTCCAGTTAGTGGGTAGTAGTAGCGGGTAGTAGTAAGTGGGATTTACACTCATCTCTACATCACATAATTTTTCTTTATCATGAAGACACAATTACTTTATGTTAATCACATCAAACAGAAGCTCTATGCAAAGGAAAAAAGAAGACTAGCAGCATTTCCTATTTAACAAGTGGACCATATTTGTATCCAAACCCAACCTTTTTTTAACTAAGCCTCTGTGTTCAAGAAATTTCAACCGTTTTTGAAAATCCATACATCTCCACAATTCTATTTGGCATGGCCATGTGGTCAACATTGTAGAACTTGACTACACTATAAAAAGAAACGTGTTAATTGGAGGGTTAGGCTTAAAAAGAATTAACTCAATCTTTTCCCTGAAACAGTGTTTTTTTTCTCCAAATTGCAATAAATGTTATCTGAAGTCTTCAACCAGAAAATCTTTGTTGTTTCAATCTTTTATTTTTTGTATTCTAACTACTCTTGTTGGTTGAAATAAGTAGAGAATGATTACATATGAGTGCTTTTTTACTCCTCAATTTTTTGGCAATTCTGGGAAATGTTAGGGGAATAATTTCAGATATTCAAAATATTTTATATATATGTATGTATATACATAAAATTTTATATTATTAATGTATTAGTTTTCTCCAGAGAAGCAAAAACAATAGGATGTGTGTGTGTGCCTTTGTATATCTCTATCATTTATCTATCAATCAATCTACCTACCTACCTATCATCTATTTATCTATATCTATCTATATCTATTTATCTATATCTATCATCTATCTATCAATCATCTATAATGTATCTATTTATCTATAAATAGAAAGAAGAAAAAGAGATTTATTTTAAGAAACTGACCACACAATTGTGGAGACTGGCAAGACTAAAACTGTAGGACAAGCTGGAGCTCCAGGAGGAAGTTGATATTGTAGCTTGAATTCCTCTTTCTTGGGGACCCTGGTTATTTTTCTTTTGAGATTTTAGCTCATTGGATGAGGATCACCCACATTATGGAGGGTAATCTGTTTTACACAAAATCTATTGATTTAAATGTAAATCATATGAAAAAAAATACCTTCATAGCAACATTCAGGCCAGCATTTGACCAAATATCTATGTCCTGTGGCATAGCCAAGTTGATATCAACCATCACAATTGATTTGTAGTTTTTGTTTGTTTGTTTGTTTGTTTTTGAGTTGGAGTCTCACTCTGTCGCCCAGACTGGAGTACAGTGGCTGTTCCCGGCCACCGCAGCCTCGACCTGCTGGGCTCCAGCGATCCTTTCGCCTCAGCCTTCCAAGTAGCTGGAATTACAGGCACACACTACCACGCCCGGCTAATTTTTTGATTTATTGTAGAGATGAGGTCTCGCCAAGTTGCCCAGGCGGGTCTCAAACTCGTGGGTTTAGGCAATCCACTCACCTCAGCCTCCCAAAGCACGGGATTACAGGCTGAGCCACCGAGCCCGGTTGATTTGTAGTTATTCTATAAGTGTTTCTATTCGATTTTTATAAAGCTGATAATGTATATTAGCCATAAGAGAGTTTCAAAAATTATAAATTCAAAAATTGAAAAAATTCACTATTATCCAGACACAACTCAATTTAATGTATTATTCATTGAGTAGTTGCATACATACAGCCACATAGAACAAGAAAGAAGAGGATATAAGTGAAATAAGAGTTAGGTATATAAGTTTTTGATATAGGGGAAATCTTTGAATAAGGTGTATATTTGAATTATGAGTGTGGATTATGAGTTTGATGACCTTCCAGAGTGTCTCAGAAGACTTGAGATTTCACTTACACTGGTCCAATGAAGTTTGCAGGTAATGAAATCTTTCTCAGAAAAATCACCCTTCAGCACTGAAAAGGGTAGAAAGGGCATTGATCAAGCAGTGCAACAACAAAAAAATTTTGGTCCATGGTAGAAGTGATAAAAGGACAACTAATAAGTTAATTTAATGAAAATCATAAAGAATAAAGGCACATCAGCCTTGCAGCCAACAAAAGTGGCAGCTATCACGGTGACTGATATTAAGTGCTAAGCTTCTGAATTTTTTTTCCCAAAATACAGAGTCCTTCCTCATTTTCTCCATGATGCCCAGAAACTAAGATTAATCACCATGGTAACCATGATGGAACTGCATATTTAGATAGATAAATATATAATTTCATAGATAAACAGACTAGTAATAGATATTTGCATTTGGCTATTTGAGAACAAATCTAAAAAGATTGTGGAACAAAGGATCTGGCCCTATATTCCTAGATACTTTAATTTTAAAGGAATTTTATTTTTTTTCTAGGCCCATTCCTTGATTTTTAAAAAAATATTTTCATTTTTCAGAGTGGGTGGAACAATGTATTGTGAAACTTCTAATAAAGAAAAGAAGACTGTTTTAATGGGTCTGATTTGTGCACAGAATGCTGAAATATCCAGCACTTACAGAGGAACTGAATAGAATATGACAATAGATATTCCCAGAGGCTAGTACAACAACTTACACAATGGAACATGAAGCATGGTAAGTATGATGATAACCTAAAACTTTTTGGAAGAAGATCTAGTTGAGAGGCACACATGACATGTGAGCTCATGGTTTAATAGCAATCATATGTACCAAACAAGCTGAGAAGTAGGGAATGATTCAGAAGGAGGAGTAGTCATACAATGAATCCAGTTAGGCCATAGCAATTCTCTTAGTGCCAAAATTGCGACTATATGTCACCAGGATAGTGGAAGTTGCAGTTTAAAGGGATAACTTTAGGTTCTATAATCAGACGTTAAAAATTGTTTTCAAAAATGAGATTTATTTAAAGGGTAAAATTACAAACCAAAATCTTATTTTTGTTAATGGAGGGTTCCCCTTAATGCAAAGATTGAATTTCTGAAATGATGATAAGTTTCTCAGTGCCATTTGCACCTTGAGTTAACCTAGAAATGGGTGATAATAGTAGCTGGAACAGGGGAATAGTATGTATATATTTCATGGAGTGGAACGAAAGAAAGACAAAAGCCAATTTAGTTATTTTAAATCTGTAACCATGGCGCTCATGAATAAATAGGAGGACCAAATTATTTAAACCAGTCATTTTGGGAATTAAAAAAAAAAAGACATTGTTAATTAGGCTAGACATTGAGTGTAAATGGGATTGTATGGGCACCCCATCATTAAGGCAATTTTGCATTTATCAGATGGCATACCCATAACAGGGAGAACATGGTTCATGGAGTTATTCAAGACTTTGGCTCTGTGTCACTTTGGATCTTTCAGCACTATCAGAATTGTGAGGGATAACTGGTTCCCTGGCATCTACTAAATTGCCTTTCAATTTCATTTCCATAAGTTTGGTCTTTAACCAGATTGTGAATTTCTTGAGAGAAGAGGCCATAGTAACATGGAGTGCTATATATTGAATAGTAATATATTCATTAAAGGTAAAATTTTTAAAAGAGGAAAATAAACATTACTCAGTTTGTGAGCTTAGAATTAAGTCTAAAATCCCCCTTTCATTTTTTTATCTTGTGAAAATTATAAAAGTATGCTATGATAATAAAACATAAAAAGTACAGCAAAACAACTTGCATCACATAATTTTGTAATTTTAAAAAAATTTTATGTTGTCTGTTTATGAAATCCATTGCCAATATTTTGGTATTGGTTATAAGAATTAAGTAGTTTTAATTTCACCATTATGTTCATCAATTTCATGAGAAAATTAGAATTAGTAAACTATTGAAAGAGTTAAAATATTCAAGGATAAATTCCTCACATATATTCCACCCACGCATTGCAAACATTTATTTTTTTCCCCAAATACAGCAAAGGAAAATATGCAAAATACAGGAGTGAAACTTACCAGATGTCCAACAGCCTCAAGCCAGACAGATATTGGTCAAAACTTGAAAATTCACAGATGTAAAACAGTCTGTTATTCTGCTTCAGGCACTATTTTTATTCCAGTAAAGCCACTGAAGTGTATGACATCAGAAAACTATATTTATATTTTAATTTTGTAATTTTGATTAAATGAAAACTTTACATTTATCGTATATAAGTATCATTTCACTATTTTTTTGTGTGTGTGTGTGTGTTGGCGTCTCACTCTGTCACCCAGAGTGGAGTGCAGTGGCCGCTCCCAGCCACCGAAGCCTTGACCTGCTGGGCTCTGGCAATCCTTCCGCCTCAGCCTTCCAAGTAGCTGGAATTACAGGCATGCACTACCATGCCCGGCTAATTTTTTGATTTATTGTAGAGATGAGGTCTTGCCAAGTTGCCCAGGCAGGTCTTGAACCCGCAAGCTCAGCCAATCCACTCACTTCAGCCTCCCAAAGCGCAGGATTACAGGTTGAACCACCGAGCCTGGCTTATTTCACTAATTCTATTCTATGTCCTTGTAGCTATAGTCATATGAATGAATAAAATAATTCATAGACTAAATATCATAAATGTACATATTTGTAGTTAAAGTCTATTACTTTATTTCTTACATCAATTTTACGCTTTAAATAATGCATTTTGAAAATACAAGAATTACCTTTTAAAGTAGAATTTATTATTTTTAATGCATTTGATGCCTATTTGCCACAAGCATTTTGCTAAGCCCTGTTTCAGGACAAAAAAAAAAAAATGCCGGTTCTTCCTTTCACAAAGATTGCATTCTATTGGAAAGGTCTCTCACAGCTCTTGCTCCCTTGAGTAAATAAATAAATTAATCCATCTGCTTATTTTAAGGGAATACATAATTAGACAAATAATAATGGGGTTGGGAAAGCCAAGGACTATTCTAGAGAAGCTAGTAAGAAAAGGTCTTTTACTGAAGAGATGCCATTTATTCCAAGACCTAAGGAGAGAGCCACTGGTCAAGTGACGATTGGGGCAATGGAACATTAGAGGGTGAGAAAATACCACGTTCAAAGGCTCTAATAAAGGAGATAACTCTTTGTGACCAGAGAAATGACAACCACGTTAGGCAGCTAGAGAGGAGTAATACGGAAAGAGATAGGAGAGAGATTAGCTACAGAGGGCAACAGAATAACTAGACAGGGTCATAGAAAAGAGGAACAAGTTTATTCTAGCAGCAATAGGAAATCACTGAAATAACTTTAGCAGATATACATTTTTAGGAGAGTCACTATTCTGTAAGCGAGAGAATTAATGACTGGGAGAGAGTTAATCTAGTTAAGAGAGTGTTAAACTAACAGAGGTGAGAGATGATTGCAGCTAAGAAGAGGTGCTGGCAGTGGAGGTGAAAGAGGAGAACGTGGTCTTGCTGCATTTAGAAGATGAAACTGATGACCAGGCTCATTGGCTCAGCCTGTAATCCCAGAGCTTTGGGAGGCCGGGGCGAGTGGATTGCCTGAGCCGGAGAGTTCGAGACCAGTTCAGGCAATTTGAGAAGACCTCATCTCTACAATAAATCAAAAATTAGTGGAGTGGTAGCACGCAAGCCTGTAGCTCCGGCTGCTTGGAAGGCTGAGGTGGAAGGATCACTGGAGCCCAGTAGGTCAATCCTATGGTGACTGTGAGTGTTACACTGCACTCCAGCCTGGTCAAGAGAGTGAGACAACTCAACAAACAAACAACAACAACAACAACAACAAAAAGACAACCAAAAAAGAAGATGAAACTTAAAAGGGTTGTTGAATGAGATGTGAGAATACTTAAGAAGTGAACAAAAAATTATTAATGATTCCTAGGTTTCAAGCTTCAGGAGCTAAGTGGAGTATCCTGTTCTTTACTGAGATAGAAAAGATTAAACTAAAGGAGTGAGATAGTATAGGATGGAGAAAAATTTGAAATAAGATATAATTTTTGAACTGTAAATTTTGAGAGATCCTTGAGGAATCCATTTAGAAATGTTAGTGCAAATTTGGATGTGTGGGCTGTGTTAGAATGTGTGGGCTGCGTTTAAAAGAATGTCTGTCCTGGTCCTATATCTCTGGAAAACATTGTTATTGTGCTAAGATAAAATTATAATACATATAAATGAACAGAACCATTAAGGAGCAATCTAGAAAGAAAAATGGACCAAAAAATTAGTCCTGATATGCAGAATATTTTCTGGTTGTATAGAACTTTTGAATTACATTATACTGATTTTCTTTATCTAACATAAAAAAAAAAAGTAGAGAGAAGAGAAAAAAATCAATCACTTGGTTTGAAATATTGTAAATAATGTAAACATTGTCTCACTTAAAATTTCCAAAGCCCTTTCAAGTTTTGTATTGCTATGCATAACAATTAATAATAGCTAAGAATAACTAACATTTATATAGATCTTACTAGTTTCAAAATATACTTCTCTGCATTAAATAAATAAAATCGGATACATAAAGAAGTTAAACAAAAACAACTTCAGGAAATCTGCCCCTAACCACAGTTATACAGTCTTTTTTATGACAACTTTGGTGAAAGAAAATTGCAGAAAGAACTAGTTATTTCAGAATGTGAAAGTTCTAGAAAGAGGGATTAAACCATGTGCAGCATTTCCTGAGATGTAGGCCCTTGATCAAGATATTAGAGTAAAGCCGGGCTTGGTGGCTCAGCCTGTAATCCCGCGCCTTTGGGAGGCTGAGGTGAGT
>NW_007070860.1:0-1231 GCF_000164805.1 Carlito syrichta | reverse complement strand
AGTCTGGGTGACAGAGTGAGACTCCAACTCAAAAAAAAAAGATATTAGAGTAATAGACTCAGGGAGGCCAGGAAAACACTATAGAACAAAGGGAAATAACTCGACCAGCAGTAAGAAAAAAAAATAATAATAATAAATAAGTACATAAGGTAACAAGTATAAAAGTGAATTAAAAGATGGCATGCAGTAAGAGTGTTATAAATTGCTAGCATAGGAGTGGGGCAAAGTACAGAGTTAAATAGGGTGATTGGGGAAGACATCATTAAAAAGACAAGATTTGAGCAGATAATTGAAGACTGAGACTAGTTAGCAGAGAAGGTACCTGTCAGAAGAAGCTCCCATAATCAGAATGGCTCAGGCAAACGTTCCAAGGCAGAAACACGTATAGAAAGTTTAATAAAGGCAAGAAGCCAACTTGATTGGAGCAGAATGGAAAAGGGAGAGAATTGTTGTGGGTAGATCCTATAAAGTTTATAGGTAGATCTTTAAAAAGAGGTGTAAGATGATCTGATCTAAATTCAAAAGAATTATTTTAGATAGTTTGTTGAATATAGTTAGTACAGGGGTAAGAATAGAATCAGGAAGTCTATTACTTGTATAGTAACCATATTCAAAACTTACATAGAAAATGTTCCTTTCTAGATATACCCCTCAAGAAGAGAAATGATTTGGACTTGTGATCTCAATACAACACTTCATCGCATGCTCAAATGGGGGCAGGCTTTTCTCTGAGAACTCTGAAAGCAAATTTTTTTTTTACCACATTATTTACTTACTATGAGATGCATGATACACTTTTGTAGTTCAGCAGATTAATTTGACTAATATCTGGAATCACTGAATTTTAAATTTTCTTAAAAGAGGCTTGTGCTCTCTTTTTCTTCATAGATCCTCTATTTCTTGTTATTGTATATGCCATGTTTTTATGTATTTACACTCCTAATCACCAAAAACAATTGATGTTTCTTACTATACAATGGGAATAATATTTACTTGACTCACTTAGTAGTTGATGCATTTAGGGTAATGTCTAAAAACCCTATTAATGATTCATAGAAAAATTCTGTTTTTGTGGTGAATAATAGCAATCATTCTAATAGTCTATAAGCTCCTTCTGACATATTTTTCCTTGTGTGAAGAAGATATGGGGGGCGCGGCAAGATGGAGACCGGGCAACCCGGCGTCTGAAGCCCTCTGCAAGGGAGATCTGCAGTGAGTCTCTGACTCTCGC
>NW_007070859.1:0-590 GCF_000164805.1 Carlito syrichta | reverse complement strand
AATTTCTCACATAAAATCTTTAATTGTTGATTTATTTTTTATTCAATAATTATTTATTTTGTAAATCATTCTGTATGTATTGTCATGTCTTTTGTTTTCAAAATTATACCTTACATTGTGTAACCTTTGGACCGTTCCAAAACTCTGGGTCTGGCCCTGGCTGGGGTTGAAAGACAATCAATTAGCAAAAGAAATAAGATCTTGATGAGGGTGAGTGATTTACAAAAAGGTTCAAGGTGTCGTGAACAAAAAGAGATGAAGGATCAAAGGGGAAAATATTTCTTTTAAAAAAGGTTAGTAAAGATTCTTTAATTGTAAAAACAGAGGCATACATCAGTGAAAATAACTAGAAGATTGTATTTGTGTAGTGGAATTTAAAAGAACATTTTTAGGTCTTTTATGTATTACAAAAGAGATTGAAATGCATAGCTCAAGAGTGATCAAATTCTAAATATGCATTTTTAAAGCTCTGTTTTGTTAATTAACAAGTCTTTTTGAAATGTGACATATCTTTACTTTCCAGCAATGATTTAGAACTTGGGTGTACAGGTAGTATTAAATTGTATACTCTTTTTTTTTTTTTTTTTTTT
>NW_007070858.1:0-591 GCF_000164805.1 Carlito syrichta | reverse complement strand
TCCGACTCGGAAAAAAAAACAAAAAACAAATTGCTAGAACTACAGGCGTGTGCCACCACGCCCAGCTAATTTTTTTATTTATGGTAGCGACGAGGTCTTGCCAAGTTTCCCTGGTGGGTTTCAAACCCCTGGACCTCTTGCCTCTGCCTCCCGAAGTGCTGGGATGACAAGTGCAAGCCACCACACCCGGCTCATCGTGGTCTCATGTCATCCTCCCAAGCCCTTTGTGACCTGGGTGACTGCATTCCATTTTACAGACGACAGGACTGAGGTCAGAGAGTGGAGATCCAGGTCACGGGGAGAGGGAGGGTGGTAACTTGGGGCTCTGCGGACTCCACATCGCCTTGATATTTTGTCTTCTGGAAACATCCCTGCCGGGTCTCTGGTATTCCATTCCCGATCCCGGGGCTCAGCCCTGAGTGAAGCCCCTCACATCAATGCAGAGATGGAATCTAGGAACCAGGCAGACGTAGGTTCAGATCCTCAGCCCAGCACGGTGGCTCACGCCTGCCATCCCAGCGCTTTGGGAGGCTGAGGTGGGAGGATCGCTTGAGCCCAGGAGTTGGAGACCAGCCTGAGAAACAGAGCAAG
>NW_007070857.1:0-592 GCF_000164805.1 Carlito syrichta | reverse complement strand
TGTATTTTATTGCAGCATCATAAATCTTGAATAACACCATGTGACCCATACAAAGTGCCACTAGTGATGCTGAAAGTGCCCCCAAGAAGCAGAGAAAATTCAAGACATTACAAGAACAAGTTGAATTGCTTGGCATGTATCGTAGATTGAGGTTTGTTTGCAGCTGCGGTTTACAAGATGCAGTTTACAAGATGAATTGTTTGCAGGGGACCAACCCCCTGTGCAATTGAAAGTCCGTGTATAACTTTTGACTCCTCTAAAACTTAACTACAAATAGCCTACTGTTGACGAGAAGTCTTACCGATATCATAAACAGTCTATTAACAAGTATTTTGTATGTTACATGTATTATATACTGTGGTCTTACAATAAAAAAGCTAGAGCAAATAAACTTATTAAAAAGTAAGTGACTGGGCTCTGTGGCTCAGCTTATAATCATTTCAGACAGACAATTCATCTTGTAAACAGACAATGCAAACTTACGGTACTAATAAATACAGTACAGTACAGTTCTATAAGTGTATTATCTCTTTCTTCCTTTTTTTTTTTTTGAGTTGGAGTCTCACTCTGTCACCCAGACTGGAGTGCAATG
>NW_007070856.1:0-593 GCF_000164805.1 Carlito syrichta | reverse complement strand
TTTTTGCTTCATACTATAAGCTGTAAGTATGTATCTTATGATTGTATATTTCCCAGATTCCGGGCCAAAAAATTCTATTTGTTTATTCATTTATTCTCCAAACTAGGAGTTTTATTTTAGAAAAATGAATATTAAATAATTTGAGATTGTTTTCTTGGAAAATGTTTTTCAAATTTTATTTTTAGTATATAATACATTCAAGTAATTTTAGATGTCAAAAAGTGCTAAAAGGCTTCTAAGAAGAAAATAGTCAGTTCTTGATACCTCTCTCCTCATTTTCTCACTCCAGTGCCCAGACTAAGTAATTTTCAGCTTTTTTTGGTGGGCTCTTCTGACATTTGCATTAATATCTTAAAGATTCTGTCTAGAAACCAGAGTTGCTATTGACAAGAATAATGTCTGATTTTTATTTTGTTCTGTGTTTCTAAATGTGACCTACCATTCAAGATTTTTTTTTTTGTCTCTAATGTTCTGAAATTTCAATCATATGCCATGGTGTAGGTTCTTCATGCGTTGTGTTAGTACTCACATCTTTCAGTTTAGAGAAATATTCTTGTATTTCTTTCTCACGATTTTCTCTATTTTCCCCCCCT
>NW_007070855.1:3407-4912 GCF_000164805.1 Carlito syrichta | reverse complement strand
CACTTTGGGAGGCCAAGGTGGGAGGATCATAGCATAGTGAGACCTCATCTCTACAATAATTTTTTTTTTTTTCGTTGGAGTCTGACTTGTTGCCCAGGCTGGAGTGCGGTGGCACGCTCCCGGCCACTGCAGCCTCGGCCTGCTGGGCTCGGGCCCTCCTTCCGCCCCAGCCTTCCAAGTTGCTGGAACTACAGGGGTGCGCCACCACGCCTGGCGAATTTTTATTTATTTCTTTATTATAAAGATGAGTTCTCACCAAGTTGCCCAGGCTGGTCACGAACCCCTACATTCAGTCAGTCCTCTCCACACCCGACATCTACAATAAATTTTTTTGAGTCAGTCTCACTCTGTCGCCCAGGCTGGAGTGCAGGGGCACGCTCACGGCCACTGCAACCTCGACCTGCTGGCTCAGGCGATCCTTCCGCCTCAGACACACGCCACCGCACCCGGCTAACTTTTTGATTTATGTAGAGATGCGGTCTCGCCAAGTTGCCCAGGCTGGTCTGGAGCCCGTGGGCTCAGGCAATCCTCTCACCTCGGCCTCCCAAATACTGGGATTATAGGCGTGAGGCACTGTGCCTGGCCTACATAAATTTTTCTAAATTAGCTGGGAGCCATGGCACGTGCCTGTAGTCCCAGCTACTCGGGAGACTGAGGCAGGAGGATCTCCTGAGCCCAGGAGGTCGAGGCTGCGATGAGCCATGACCATGCCACTACCTTCCAGCCTGGGCAACAGAGCGAGACCCCGAATCAAAAATAAACAAGTAGCTGTGACCTGGCTCAGGGAGAGGACAGAAGGATCAGTGGAGGTGTGGGTCCCGGTCACTGGGTCTCTCTCCAACCCTCGACTCTCTGGGGTCCTCAGCCTCACTTCCCGGCTGGTGGGGGGTGCCGCGGGTAGGGATCGGTGCGTCACCCTGGCAGGGGACACCATGGCTCTAGCTGTGGGGCCACGCAGACCTGCTTTTAGGCCTCCCCCCCACCCCATGGCGGGCGTGCATTCCAGAGCCTTGTGTTCCAGGGAAGGGGCAACCGCAGGCTGGGTTGGGGCAGGTGCTGTGGAGGCTGGAGCACCTTCTCTAAGTGCAGTGACCATATTTTTCTGCACTGGAAAATTAGGACACAGGATGTAGCTGAGGGCCGACTCACATTTGTTCACTTAAGGAAAGGAAAAATCTTACAGAGGTGTGGAGGCTAAAGCTTATGGCGTGGCCGGGCACGGTGACTCGTCCTGTAGTCCCAGCACTTTGGGAGGTCGAGGCGGGAGGATCGCTTGAGAGCCCAGAAGTTCGAGACCAGTCTGGGCAACATGGTGAGACCTCGTCTCTACAGTAACTAAAAAAAAATTAGCCAAGAGTGGTGGGGCACGCCTGTAGTTCTGGCTACTTGGAAGGCTGAGGCGGAAGGATTGTCTGAGCCCAGCAGGTAGAGGCTGCCGTGGCCGTGAGCGTGTCACTGCACTCCAGCCTGGGTGACAGAGTGAGACCCTGACTCAAAAAAAAAAA
>NW_007070855.1:2593-3387 GCF_000164805.1 Carlito syrichta | reverse complement strand
AAAAAAAAAAAAAAAAAAAAAGCCAGGTGTGGTGGCTCATGCCTGTCATCTCAGCATTTGGGAGGCTGAGGTGAGAAGAGTGCCTGGGGCTCAGGACCAGCCTGGGCAACTTGGCTGGACCTCATCTCTACAGTAAATCAAAAAATAAGCCAGGCGTGGTAGCGTGTGCCTGTAGTTCCAGCTACTTGGAAGGTTGAGATGGGAAGATCACCTGAACCCAGGAAATCGAGGCTGTAGTGAGCCGTGATCATGCCACTACACTCCTACCTGGGTGACAGTGAGACTCTGACTCAAAAAAAAAAAAAAGCAAGGTCTGGGGAGGGGAAGTGACTTCTCCAAGGTCACGCAGGTGACGCGTGGCACAAGAGGGACTCAGAGCCTCGGTCTGGCTCCAGGCCCCGTGCCCTCGTCCTCAGCGGCCGGCACACAGAGCCGCCCCTCGTATGGCCGTGGAAGCCGAGGGACGAGCAGACGGCCCCCCCTCCTGCCTCTCGGCTCCAAGTCCCAGGCCTGGGTGGGGACTCCAGGTCCCGGGGTCACAAGGTCGATCACAGGGTCGGTCCCAAGTTCAGCCACAGGGTCAGCCAGGGACAGAAGGGCCCAACTCAGTCCTGCTCAGGCCCAGCAGGGGAAGTAGGGGTTGCAACATCAGCAGAGGCTGACGTCTAGAGACGTCAGGGCCCCATCTGCGTGGGCCTCCTTCCTGGGACATGGGTCACACAGTGGCCACAGCCCCACTCTCTTGTTTGGGGTCAGGGCTTTGATTTTTTTTTTTTTTGGAGTGGGAGTCTCCC
>NW_007070855.1:1312-2559 GCF_000164805.1 Carlito syrichta | reverse complement strand
GTCAATCCTTCTGCCTCAGCCTTCCAAGTAGCCGGAACTACAGGCGCACGCTACCTCACCTGGCTAATTTTTTATTTTTATTGTAGAGAGGAGGTCTTGCCAAGTTGCCCAGGCTAGTCTCGAACCTGCAGTCTCAGGCAAACCACTCGCCTCAGCCTCCCAAAGTGCTAGGATGACAGGCTTGAGCCACCGTGCCTGGCCTTTTTTTTGGAGTTCAAGGTCTCACTCCATCATCCAGGCTGGAGCGCAGTGGTGCAATCATGGCTCACCGCAGCTTCGACCTCCTGGGTACAAGCAATCCCCCTGCCTCAGCCTCCCGAGTAGCAGGGACTACAGGTGTGCACTACCATGCCCGGCTAAGTTTCCTACTTTTTTGTAGAGACGAGGTCTTGTGATGTTGCCCACTTGGCTGGTCCCAAACTCCTAGACTCAAGCGATCCTCCCGCCTCAGCCTCCCAAAGTGCTGGGATGACAGGCGTGAGCCTCAGGACTTTGAGGTGTGGCTGTGCACCCCAGGAGCAGGGCGGCCCCCTGCCCCTGTTTCTTCCTGTGACTGCACTGCCGCTGCTCCAGAGGCATCAGTGGTGTTGAAAAAATCCCTTGGCCTCACTAATAATCATCAGGAAATGCAAGCCCAAGCCACAAGGAGATGCCCCGCCCACCCACCAAGAAACCAGAGGACAAGGACTGGGGGGAGGTGGAGGAATCGGACTTTCCAGCGCTGCTGAGGGGAATGGAAAATGGTGCCGCCGCTGTAGAAAAAACAGCCCGGCAGTTCCTCAAAAAAATTAAAAATAGCATTACCATATGACGGAGCATTTCCCCTTCTGGGTATCGAAGGCAAGAAGGCTCAGAGGGAGATTCGCACACCCGTCCCACAGCAGCAGGACTCGCAGGAGCCAGGTTCTTGGTAACCTCGATCCTCAGGAGGCAGAGAAAACCCGAGTGTCCTTCCGGACATAAATGAACAGGCAACATCTGGGACGCACATACCGGGGAATATTAATATTCTCCTTCCACAAAAAGGATGGAGAAGGCCGGGCCCGGTGGCTCAAGCCTGTAATCCCAGCACTTTGGGAGGCCGAGGCGAGAGGATTGCCTGAGCCTGTGAGTTCGAGACCAGCCCGGGCATCTTGGCGAGACCCCGTCGCTACAATAAATCAAAAAATAAGCCGGGCGTGGTAGCTCACGCCTGTAGTTCCGGCTACTTGGAAGGCTGAGGCGGAAGGATCGCCGGAGCCCAGCAG
>NW_007070855.1:0-1263 GCF_000164805.1 Carlito syrichta | reverse complement strand
AGTGAGACTCCAACTCAAAAAAAAAAAAAAAAGCATGGAGGTTCACACCTGTCATCCCAGCACTTTGGAAGGCCAAGGTGGGAGGACTGCTTGAGCCCAGGTGTTCGAGAGCAGCCTGGGCAACACAGCGAGACCCTGTCTCAACAAAAAATTTTTTTAAATTAGGCAGGCATGCTGGTGTATGCCTGTAGTCCCCGCTACTTGGGAGGCTGAGGCAGGAGGATCGTCTGAGCCTAGGAGGTCAAGGCTATGGTGAGCCAGGGTTGTGCCACTTGGACTCCAGCCTGGGTGACAGAGTGAGACCCCAACCAAGAAAAGAAATTTTGGGGGGGGTGATGTCAGTATTGTTTTTGTAAAAGCAACATAGCCTTGTTGGAAAACAAATAAGTTAATTCCAGCAATGCTGGCAAAAAACGACAAGGAATAAGGTAGCCGTCCCCAGCACGGCTCAGCCTGCAAGGGGACTGTGGGCCACCTCCTTCTGCAGATGGCAACACCCCTCCCGATCAGGACAGAAACATCTCCACCTTTCTCGCTGGGAGTTCCTGGCCCCTTCCCTGCAGCTGCATGGGCAGGTTTGCTGGGCCTGGTACCGACCCAGACCCTCCTGGTGACAGTCCTATTCTCGTATCCAGATGTCAGTTCCTGCCGGACACCCTGGATCAGGTCGTCAGTGCAAAGCCAAGCCAGCCCCTCTCACTTTCTTGTTCTGTTTCCCACCCCTGCCTACTACCTGGATCAGCAACAGTGGCTTTTTCTTTTCTTTTTTGTGAGTTGGAGTCTCACTTCATCACCCAGACTGGAGTGCAGTGGCTGCTCCCGGCCACCGCAGCCTCGACCTGCTGGCCCCCAGCGATCCTTCCGCCTCAGCCTTGCGAGTACCCGGCGGAACTACAGGTGCGCGCTAACATGCCCAGCTAATTTTTTAATTTGACTGTAGAGACGAGGTGTCACCAAGTTGCCCGGGCTGGTCTCGAACCCTCAGGCTCAGGTAATCTACTCGCCTTGGCCTCCCAAAATGCTGGAATGACAGGCCGAGCCCCCGAGCCTGGCCTTCTCTTCTTCTTTAGAGACCGGATCTCACTCTGTCACCCAGGCTGGTGTGCAGTGGCATGATGATGACACACTGCAGCCTCGACCTCCTGGGCTCAAGGATGCTCTTGCCTCAGCCTCCAGAGTAGCTGAGACTTCAGGCGCACGTCACCACATCTGGCTAATTTTCGTTTTCTTTTTTTTTTTTTTGGGTTGGGGTCTCACCCCGCC
>NW_007070854.1:2035-3298 GCF_000164805.1 Carlito syrichta | reverse complement strand
AAGGTCGCCGGCCGAGTCGGGGCCGGCCCGCGTCCTGCCTTCTCCCGGCGCGGCCCGGGCGCCCGCTGCAGGCACCTGTCCGGGCGAGGAGCGTCCTCCGGGCGTGTGCGGCCGGTGCCTGAGATGACATTGGGGCGCAGAGACGGCCGGCGGGGCTCCCAAGGTCACACAGCACCGGCCTCCGCCTCCCGGGCAGGTCCGCCTCCGGCCCTGCCAGCCTGCCATCCGGCGGGGCAGGGCTCTGGGTTTTACGACCCGGTCATTACAGCCCAGGGGACGGGTCACCTGGCGGGACCAGGAGGGGTCTCCTGGGTCCTGCGTCCCCAGGGTGGAACGTGGCCTGCCCGGAGGAGGAAGCCCCCAGGTCGCACAGGGCACAGCAGGGCCTGCTTGCTCTGGGGCGCCTGTCACCCTGAGCTCCAGGCACCTGCTAGGCCATAAACCGCCCTGGGCGGAGGGACCAGAGGAACGAGCTGGGGTGGGGGCCAGGGAGACCCAGTCCCAGCCGGCCTCGGGTCCACCCGGGCGGCTACTTCCCCCACCAGCCTCAGTTTTCCCACCAGTACAGTGGGGAGCTTGCCTTTAGCCCAGAAGTGTCATCTTAGGGTTTCCTTCAGTGATCCCTGGGGAACGTTTGTTGAGCGACTTACTGCACAGCAAGGGGACTTTGGGGGAGTCTCTCCCGCGCCTGTGTCCCACGGACCCGAGGGTTGGGGCCCTCCCTGTGTTCAGATGGCGCTGGCCTCCAGCCCGAGCCGGGCCCCGGCCCCCCGGGGCCGCCCGGGGGGCTGAGACTAGGCTCCAGCCCCGTAGCCCGAGGGCAGGGGGGTTTTGGCCCCTGCTGGTCCCTGGGAGGACAAGTTTGACAGGATGGGACCCGCGGCCTGGGTTCGAATTCCAGCCCTCAGAGGCCGGGCCGCCTCCCAGCCGCTCCCCCTCGGCAGAACGAGGCAGAGACCAGGCCCTGCCTGGAGCTGCAGCTGCCGGGGTCTCTGCCAGGGCCCTCAGGCGGCCTCCGCAGCCCTCGAGGGGCCGGAGGCGCTGGGTTTAGAGCCCCAGAGCCCAGAAGGCGCCCTGCGGAGAATCCACTGCCGGAGCCTGGCCGAAGGACCGGCCCCTCCATCTGTCCCCCAGCAGGCTGTGGACGGCCACTCGGTGCAAGTGTCCCCACCCACGCCTTTCTGGTTCCACTGGAAAACAAGGCCCCGTCCCACCCCCTGCGGGGCCGCGTCTGAGGAGGGATCTGGCAGGGCTGGCGGGGCC
>NW_007070854.1:0-1796 GCF_000164805.1 Carlito syrichta | reverse complement strand
AGGTGACAGGCAGGCCTCGCCCAGGTGCGCCCAAGGGCAGGTGGGCGCCGATGGGGCTTTGGCGCCTGGCCTTGCTTACCCCAGGGACGGGCAACTCATTCCTCCCACCGCCACCGTGCATGGCTCTGGCTTCCTGAAGCTGCCTCTCAGAACCCAGCCTGGGGCTGGAGCCTGGGCTTCTCGGCCGCGGGAGGGGGCCTGGGTCCCAGCCGGGAGTGGGGGGTCAGACGGGGTCCCTGCCCCCGCCCCATCCTGCTCCCACCACCCACACACTTCCCACTGGCCCACGGCCTTCCTGCCTCTGGCCCTTTAAGGCCTGGGCAGGAAGCCCCTCCCCACTCAGGGCAATAAATGGACATGGAAGATGGCCGAGGGCCTGGTGCTCCAAGGCCTGCCCGGAGGGAGGCCGGGCGGGCGGGGGGCTGGCGGGCAGCTGGCAGCCACCCCGGGCCGTTGGTGCCCCCCGCTCCGGACACCACATTCCTGTCCCATTAAACCCAGCCGGGGCCTGGGCCAGGCAGGGATTGGCACCAGGGCAGGGCGGGGTGACTGCCGGGACTAGCCCTGCGACACAGGCCGGCTGGGCGGGGGTGGGGGCCGCGGGGCGCGGGCCTGGCAGACGCACCTGCGTGCCGGCTCGCTTGTGACCTTGGGCTGCCGCCCACCCTCTCCGGGCTGGGTCTTCCCTTCCGCTTCCTCCTGGGGGCCTCCTCCCCCTTGGCACCCAGTGGGTGAAGAGGGGGCTGGACTCCAGGAACATCCATAGTGAAGTTCAAAAATCCCCAAGGGGGCGGGGAGCAGCCCGGCTGGGCCTCCTGGGATCGCAGGTCCTCGGGCAGGTGGGCCGGAGCAGGGGAGTCTGTCCCTGTGCTCCCTGGGCAGAGGGTGCCCCTTTTCCCTCGGGAAACCGAGGCTCAGAAGGTGTCACCGCCCAGGTCCCGCGGCTGGGGAGCGCAGTGTCGGCCTTGACCCTGGCTGCCCCGTGCAGCACACAGTAGGTGCCAGCGGCCTCTGTGGCTTTTTCTGCTCTCGCTGGGTGGAGGGGGGTGGGGCCCTGAGCCCCTCACTAAGCCACCCCCCCAGAAGCGCCCCCTGCCCAGCCCCTCGCTGGCCCCCTCCTTCCTGCGCGGTGGGGGTGGTGAAGGCCGGGCCCCCAGCCCGCCTCATTGTGTGACCTTGGGAAGCCCCCGGCTCCCTTTTGCGGAGCTGGTGGGGCAGAGCCCGCGCCCTCCCCGTGCTCCCAGGGTCCTCCGGGGTGACTCCTGCTTCCGGAGCCGCGTCCGGGGGCTTCTGACCTCACCGCACATCCCCGGCAGCCGGGGAGCGGCCGCCGCTCGGGCCAGAGGGCTGGAGGCCTGGCCTGGCCACCCATGTGCTGTGTGACCTTGGCCCGCTCTCGGCGCCCCTCAGGGCTGTGGGAAGGTGGCGGGGAAGGGACACGCAGGAGGGCCGCAGTCAAGCCGGTTGACAGCAAGTGACCCCAGCTTAGGTGCGAGTGGGACCGGCAGGCGGCACCCCTCCCCTGACCTGGGCGTGTCTTCCAGCCAGGTGGGCGGGGCTGGGCATGGGCCGTCTGGGTCATCTGACAGTGTGCTGCGCCCCTACTGTGCGCCACCCTGGGGAGGGCTGGGCCTAGGGGCCTGGGAGGGGCGAGGGAGGGAGGAGGGTGCCCCCCTCCAGCCCGGAGGGGGCCTGCCGGGGCTTGTCGCTCGGCCGCCGAGTCAGCACCGAGCACCCCGGAAATCCCACGGCGGTGCGGGGGCGGAGCTGTGATGAAAGCTGGGGCCCTGGGGGGG
>NW_007070853.1:0-1032 GCF_000164805.1 Carlito syrichta | reverse complement strand
AACATGTGATACTCAATTCTTGTTTCTGCGATAGATCACTCAGTATTATAGGCTCTAAGTCCATCCAAGTTGCTGTGAAGTTCATAATTTGTCCTTCATTATGACTGCATAATATTCCATCGTGTGTATGTACCACATTCTAAAAATCCAGTCTTCTTTCGATGGACAGTATGGTTGGCTCCATGTTTTTGCTATTGTGAACAATGCTGCAATAAATGTATCTGTTGCAAGTATCTTTTTCATAGAGTAATCTGAGTTCCTCCGGGTATATTCCCAGTAGGTGGATGCAGGATCGTGTAAAAGGTCAATTTTTAGATCTTTTAGGAATCGCCAAACTGTTTTCCACAGAGATTGTATTAGTCTACACTCCCACCGACCATGTAGACGTGTTCTCTTTTCCCGCATCCTCTCCAGCATCTGTTGTTTTTTGAGTTACTGATGATGGCCATCCTGACTGGAGTTTGGTGGTACTTCAGTGTGGTTTTAATTTGCATTTATTTGATGACTAGTGAGGCTGAGCTTTTTTTCATGCATCTGTTGGCTGTTCATATGTCTTCTTTTGAGAAATGCCGATTAATATTTTTTGCCAACGTTTTAATCTTTTGCATGTGGCCGGCCAGTTTTCCTCGCACCATTTACTGAATAGGTTAGGTTCTCCTCTCTCCAGTGATTGGTGGTGGAGACTTTGTCGAAGCTTAGTTGGTTGAGAAATTGAAGTTTTGCTTCTGGAATCTATCCTGTTTCATTGATCTATATGCCTGTTCTTGTACCATTATCAGGCTGTTTTGATTATTGCAGCTTTCTAATAAAGTTTAAAGTCTGGGAGCATGATACCTCTTGCTTTGTTTCTTTTGCCAAGGATTGTTTTGGCTCTTTGTGGTCATTTATGTTTCCATATGAATTCCTGTATTGTCGTTTCTAGGTCTGAGATGAATGCTGCTGATAAATTAATGGGTATTGCTTTAAATCTGTATATTGCCTTGGGTAGGATGGACATCTTAACAATGTTGATTCTTCCAATTCATGAGCATG
>NW_007070852.1:0-783 GCF_000164805.1 Carlito syrichta | reverse complement strand
AATCACCTAGGAGGCACAGTCACTGGGGAATCCATAACATAGGCTGATCGCTGTGGCACAACATATGTAGGAGATACAGACATTGGCGTAGCGGTCACAAGTTAAAACTAGTCCCTGGGGTATCAGTAACAGAGGAAGATAAGTCAATTAGACTTGTTACAAAGAGGACGACCAGTCAAAGGGGTATGCATGAGAGAAGGGTCAGTCCCTGAGACTTTCATCACAGAGGAGATGTATTCACTGGCTAAGCGTCACAGAGGAGGATCAGTCATCTGGACAGCCATTACAGAAGCGATGATATCGCTGGAACACAACACAGATGAGGGCAAACAATGGTGCAAGCTTCACAAAGAAGGGCCAGTTACTGGTCGCACCCATCTCAGAGGTGGCCAGTCAGTCACAGGGGCACCCTTCTCAGAAGAGTGATAGTCATTGGCATACCCAAAAGAGAGAAGGGCTGGTCTTGAGGCACTCATAACATAGGAGGACTAGTCACTTGGGCAACTATTATAGATGAGGACCAGTTATTAAGATAACTTTGACAGAAGATGGCTAGTAACTGGTACAACCATTAGGATGGAGGGTCATCCACTGTTGCACCTATCACAGAAGAGACACAGTCACTGGGGCGAACATAATGGAGAAGGGCCAGTCACTGGAGTCTGCAATCATGAAAGAGGACCTGTGTCTGGTGCACCCATATTAGAGGAGGACCATTGCCTGGGGGCACTCATCAAAGAAGAGGCCCAGTCACTGGGGAACACAAAATGATTGAAGGCATGT
>NW_007070851.1:0-1061 GCF_000164805.1 Carlito syrichta | reverse complement strand
AGGCAATTCACTCGCCTCAGCCTCCCAAAGGCGCGGGACTACAGGCTGAGCCACCGAGCCTGGCAACCTCTTCACTCTTCGTCAGCTGCTGGGCCCCACATTTGAAGCCAGCAACTGGCCACCCTGCTCCCAGCCAAGCTCTCCCTCCTTGCAGCCCCATGTCTCTCGTGGTCATTGTCACTCAGCTTCCACCCAGCCAAATCCTTATCTGAGCTGGCATTCCTTTCCAGGTTTTCTCTGCGTTGTCACCTTCTCTTTCTCACAATGTGGTGTCCAGGAGGGAGGACTGCACACCCAGGGCAAGGATCTCATCCCCAGAGAACACTAGGCTTCCCTCCTTGTTGGGTCTTCTGAGTTCGGGGGACATCGTTATAAGTTTATGAGAAAAACTACCACCCAGGTGCAGTGGCTCACACCTGTCCTCTCAGCACTTTGGGAGGCAGAGGTGAGGAGAGTGCCTGAGCCCAGGAGTTTGAGACCAGCCTGGGCAACATGGTGAGAACTCATTTCTACAATAAATCAAGAAAAATTGGCGGGGTGTGGTGGTTCCAGCTACTCGAGAGGCTGAGGTGGAAGGATCACCTGTGCCCAGGAAGTGGAGGCTGCAGTGGCCATGAGCGTGTCATTGCACTCCAGCCTGGGTGACACAGTGAGACACTGTCTCAAAAACAAAACATTAGCTGGGTGTGGTGGTGCATGCCTGTAGTTCCAGCTACTTGGAAGGCTGAAGCGGAAGGATCACCTGAGCCCAGCAGGTGGAGGCTGCGGTGGTCGTGAGCGTGCCACTGCCCTCCAGCCTGGACACAGAGTGAGACTCTGACTCAAAAAACAAACAAACAAACAAAAAACGCAAAAACAAAAACAAAAAAACTCCAAACAAAACAAAAACCACCAGTTTTTATCTATCTGTCCTGTTTCTGCTTTGTTTCTGTCTCTCTTTCTTCCCCCCCTTTATCGCTTCCCTCCCTCCTGCTCTTTTTCTTTCTTTCTTTTTTTTTTCTTTTGAGTTGGAGTCTCACTCTGTCACCCAGACTGGAGTGCAGTGGCCGCTTCCGGCCACC
>NW_007070850.1:0-876 GCF_000164805.1 Carlito syrichta | reverse complement strand
GTTCAAGATCTGCTTATGAGTGAGAACATGTGATACTCAATTCTTTGTTTCTGTGATAGATCACTTAGTATTATAGACTCTAAGTCCATCCAAGTTACTGAGTTCATAATTTTGTCCTTATTTATGGCTGTATAATATTCCATTGTGTATATGTAACCACATTTTTTTTATCCAGTCCTGTTTCGATGGGCAGCACGGTTGGTTCCATGATTATGCTATTGTGAATAATGCTGCAATGAACATGCTTGTGCAGGTATCTTTTCATAGAGCGATTTGAGTTCCTCCGGGTATATTCCCAGGAAGAGGTCGTATGGAAGATCAATTTTTAGATCTTTTAGAAATCGCCAAACTGTTTTCCACAGAGGCTGTACTAGTTTACACTCCCACCAACAGTGTAGGAGCGTTCCCTTTTCCCCTCATCCTCTCCCGCGTCTCTTGTTTTTTGAGTCATTGATAATGGTCATCTTGACTGAAGTTAGGTGGTATCTCAGTGTGGTTTTAATTTGCATTCCTTTGATTAATAGTGAGGCTGAGCATTTTTTCATTTACCTGTTGGCTGCTTGCACGTCTTCTTTTGAGAAGTGTCTATTCATATCTTTTGCCCACTTTTTAATGGGGCTTTTGTTTTTTTCTTTTCGGCGCATTTGAGTTCCTTGTAGATCCAAGATGTTAGGCCTTTGTCAGATATACAGTTGACAAATATTTTTTCTCAATCTGTGGGCTGTCTCCCTGCTCTCTTGATGGTTTCTTTGGCTTTGCAGAAACTTGTCTGTTTGATGACATCCCACTTGTCTATCTTATCTTTTATGGCATGGGCACTTGGGGTTTTGATCAGAAATTGGTTACCAGTTCCAATTTCCATAAGGGTGTCTCCTG
>NW_007070849.1:0-981 GCF_000164805.1 Carlito syrichta | reverse complement strand
GCTGACTAGCTTGGTAGCTAGCTGGTTAAGTCAGCTAATTAAGTCAGCATGCTAGCTAGTAAATCAATGAGTTAAGTCAGCTGGTGAGCCAGTTGGCTAGCTGAGTTGCTAGATAGTTAATTCAGCTGACTAACCAGTTAACTAGCTAGTCAAATAACCTAGTTAAGTCAGGTCAATAGCCAGCTGGTTAGTTAGGTAGCTAAGTAGTTAAGTCTGCTGGCAAGCCAGCAGGCTATGTGAGTAGTTAGCTAGATAAGTCAGTTGGCTATCCAGCTGGCTAGCTAGGTACATAGGCAGTTAGGTCAGCCGGCTTGCTAGCTGACTGGCTAGTTAAGTCAGCTAGTTAATTCAGCTGGCTTGACAGCGGACTAGTTAGGTAGCTAGATACTTAAGTCCACTCTCTATCCTGCTGGCTATCTAGATAAGTCACCTATTTAAGTCAGCTGGCTATCAATGGGCTAGCTAGGTAGTTGGCGACTTACATCAACTGGCTAGACAGCTGGCTACTTAGTTAAGTCGACGAGTTAAGTCAGCTTGCTAGTTAGCTGGCTAGTTATATATCAACCTGGTTAATTCAGCTGACTAGCAAGCAGGCCAGCTGTTTAAGTCAGCTAGTTAAGTCAGCTGGCTTGAAGCTGGCTAGTTAGGTGGCATTCTAGTTGTCAGTTGGCTAGTCAGCAGTCTAGCTAATCAAGTCAGCTAGTTAAGTCACCTGGCCAGCCAGCTAGTTAGCTAGGTAGAGAGCTAGTTAAGTCAGCTGTCTAGCCAACTAGATAACTAGTTACATCAGCTAGTTGATTCAGCTGGCTACCCAGCTGGCTAGCTGGTTAAGTCAACTAGTTAAGTCAGCTGGCTAGCCAGCTGGCTAGCTAGGCAGCAAGCTAATTAAGTCAGCTGGCTAGCTTGTTAAGTCAGGTAATTAATTCACCTGGCTTCCCAGCTGGCTAGCTAGGTAGCTAGCTACTTTAGTCAGCTGACTAG
>NW_007070848.1:0-1032 GCF_000164805.1 Carlito syrichta | reverse complement strand
CTTCCGCCTCAGCCTTCCAAGTAACCGGAATTACAGGCATGCGCTACCACGCCTGGCTGACTTTTTTTTATTTATTGTAGAGATGAGGTCTCGCTGCCCAGGCGAGTCTCGAACCCGCGGGCTCAGGCAATCCACTCACTTCAGTCTTCCAAAGGCGCAGGATTACAGACTGAGCCACCAAGCCCAGCTATTTTTTAAAATTTTAAACAACTTGAGAAGCAATGGCAATGAAAAGTCGAGGAGGCCCTTGGCTGTTTCAGGTGTTAAGGCTTTCGCTTCGAATTTTTAGGGATTAGAAGGAGGAGGAGCCATGAGTTTGGCTCAGAGAAATGACTCCACCAGTAGGTAATTATTTTAATATGTTAACAACTGATGTGACCGTACAGATGCATCCTGGTTAATTGTCAACTCTAGGTGGAGCTGGGCTGGGGCTGGATGTGACTATCCCAGATCCACATTTTTAAACATTTGCTAAAGAGCCTAATTTGAGACAAGAGATTGAGAACCAGAGGAGGGAAGACTTGCACAAGGAAGGTCACACAGCAAGTTGGAAAAGTAACCTCGACTCCTGACTCCTAGGTCTCTGTGTAACTTAAGTTCCCTCTTCCTGCAACTCTCAAGTAACCGCAGTCCAGCTCAAGGAGAACAGTGAGACCCCTGCAGTGAGCTGTGAGACCAACACTGCAGGGCCGTTCCCTCTTTTGCTAAACAGGCTGGGGTAGACAGACCGAGGACTTGGCAGCCTCTCAAATTCTTGTGCTGTCCATCCTGATAATGATGGTAGAGGGAAGGTGGCCACAGCCTGGGAAACACTGGCCTGGGGGTTTGAGCCCACTCAGCAAGCAGGTCTTCAGGCTGCCTTTCCCTCACTCAGCACTCCTACAGGCCCAGGTGCTAGGGGGCTGAGTCAGCACTGCATGCGGCGAAAGACCTGGAGACATGGGAATTTGTCAGAGAGAGTACACACCTGTCCTCTTTCCTGACCTGAGAGAGAGAGAGAAGTAGAAGAAGAAAGAGGAGGAGGAGGAGGAG
>NW_007070847.1:0-601 GCF_000164805.1 Carlito syrichta | reverse complement strand
TGCAACCTCGAACCCCGGGCTCCTGTGATCCTCCTCCCGTCTCAGCCTCCCGAGCTGGGGGTTGCAGGCGTGTGCGACTGTGCCCAGAGTCCTCTGCTTCCTTCCCTCTTGCACACCGGCTACGCTGTGCGGCCGTGAAGCCCCCTCGGTGAGCCTTCGAGAGGGCAAAGCGCTCCCTTCCTCAGTGGATGCGTCTGCGGGAATGACTTCCGGACCACATTTTGTGCTGGGCCTGCCCAGGCAGCCCAGCACCTCCTTTGGGATGGGGCAGGTCGTTGGCACCTGCTGTTGATTCTTGGTTTTGGGGTCACATCAGACGTGGAAACAGAAGAATCCCTCTTTACCACGCCTGACCCGTAGGGCTCCAGGCCATGGGTGTCCTCCCCTTGACAACCTACCTGCGGAGCAGGTTTCTCCAGGGGCCCTGAGGCCCGTGTCCCCTTGCCTTCTGGGGAGGGCCCCTCGGAGTCCACCAGGGCTGAATTCTTCGAGCCTGAGGGGAGGCAGTGCCGGTCCCTGCCACCCTGCCCGGAGAGAGAAGAGGGAGGATCGTGCCGAGTCGGCCCAGCCCAAGTCCTCCAGCTGAGGGGGTGAGCACAGC
>NW_007070846.1:14007-19025 GCF_000164805.1 Carlito syrichta | reverse complement strand
TCACCTTGGCCTCCCAAAGTGCTGGGATTACAGGCTGAGCCACCGAGCCCAGCCTATTTGTATGTATTTAATAGAGGCCGGGTCTTCCTTTGTTATCCAGGTTAGCGTATAGTAGCATGAACACTGCAGCCTCAGACTCCTGGGCTCAAGCCACCCTCCCACCTCAGCCTCCCGAGTAGCTGGGACTACAGGCGCACTCCACCATGCTTGGCTGATTTGTTTGTTATAGAGATGGGGTTTTGCTATGTTGCCCAGGCTGGTCTCGAACCCCAGGCTTAAACAATCCTCCCGTCTTGGCCTCCCAAAGCACTGGGATTACAGGCATGAGCCACTGTGCATGGTCAGAAAAACAAAATGAAAAAGGGTAACAGTAAATGTTCCCCTAAAGAGCCCTGGAGAATGGTGTGCCCCTGGCAGGGAAGGGGGGCCTTGTCCCTCCAGGCAGGGGGGAGGAAGGAGAAGGGGAGTTGCTCAGATATATCGAGGCAAAGGAAGGGAGGTTTGGTCCAGAGACCCTCTGGGAGAGAACGGGCAGGCGGAGATGGGGTCTAAGGGCTGGAGGGCTGCTGGCAGATGGTATTGGAGTCCATGGGGGCTGGGCCCGGCAGGGGAGGCAGCGTGAATTCCTCAAGGAGACTTTGACCTGGGCAGATTCAAGGCAGGCCAGCAGTCCCCGCCTGGCAGTGACCTCTGGGGCCTAGCCCCTGCTTACGTTCAGGGATTGGATCCAAAATTCAGTCCTAGAGTTAAGACACTTCTCCTGGTAAGTGGGGTTCAAACCTGGGCCATCAGGCCCCAGCATGGACATTTCTTTCTTTTTTTTTTTTTGAGTTGGAGTCTCACTCTGTCACCCAGGCTGGAGTGCAGTGGCACCATCACAGCTCATTGCAAACTACATTTCTTGGGCTTAGGTGATCCTTCTGCCTCAGGCTTCCTACTAGCTGGGACAACAGGCCCGTGCCACCACACCCAGCTAATTTTTTGATTTATTGTAGAGATAAGGTCTTGCCAAGTTGTCCAGGTTGGTCTCGAACTCCCGGGCTCAAGCGATTCCCTTGCCTCAGCCTTGCAAAGTGCTGGGATTACAGGTGTGAGCCACCGTGTCCAGCCTAGCAAACATGTACTGAGCATTTAATCTGTGCCAGGCTCCTGTGATGCTTCGAGGAGATGCTGAGGACCAGCCCACGGGCTCTCCCTTCACATCATAACCCAGGTCTGTCCACGTCTTCACCCAGCACCGTCGGCTCTCACGGGACCCCTGGCCGCACGGTGTCCTCTCTGGTCTGACCCTGATCTGCCTTGTCCCCAAGCTCCACCCAGATCCCTCAGGTGACTCCTCTCTGGGGACAAAAGACGTCGGGGGGTGACCTGGGCGCTGAGACTCCTTCCCCTATTCTCAGTTGCTGGGCTTCCTTTTTTTTTTTTTTTGAGTTGGAGTCTTATTCTGTCGCCCAGGATGGAGTGCCCTGGCACACTCACGGCCACCGCAGCCTCAACCTGCTGGGCTCCGGTGATCCTTCCGCCTCGGCCTTCCAAGTAGCCGGAACTACAGGTGCACGCTACCACGCCCGGCTTATTTTTTTTTTGAGTTGGAGTCTCACTCTGTCACCCAGACTAGAGTGCAGTGGCCGTTCCTGGTCACCACAGCCTTGACCTGGTGGGCTCTGGCAATCCTTCCTCCTCAGTCTTCCAAGTAGCTGGAACTACAGGTGCGCGCTACCATGCCCAGCTAATTTCTTTTGATTTATTGTAGAGATGAGGTCTCGCCTGCCCAGGCGGGTCTTGAACCCTCAGGCTCAGGCAATCCACTCACCTCAGCCTCCCAAAGGCGCGGGGTCACAGACTGAGCCACGAGCCCGGCTATTTTTTGACTTGTAGAGACAAGGTATTCCCGAGTTGCCCAGGCCATTCTCAAACCCGCAGGCTCAGGCAGTCCTCTTGCCTCTGTCTCCCAAAGTGCTGGGATGACAGGCTTGTGCCACCGCGTCCGGCCTAGTTCCTGGGCTTCTGACTCACTCTTCTCTCCCTGGTTCTCCTCCAAACTACCAAACTCATGGCCGCCCCTTGGCCTTGGCACCTGCTGTTCCCTGGGCTTGGACTGCCCTGCCTGGGCTGAGTAGTGGCTCCCTCTGGTTCTGGGCTCAGTTCCAAGGCCGACTCCTTAGGGCCACGCTCCCGGCTATCCCTAGCGGCCACTGAGCGAGACTCCCCTGCCAGCAAGTCTTCATTCTGCCCTCGGTTCCAGTTGTCCTCATGACCCTCATCTTATCTCTGTTGACTTGTCTACTTACTTGGTTGTCACTTCCTCTCTCAGCGTTGTGGCCACTGTCGGGTCCCAGCGCCCGGAACAGGTTGACCCAGAGTGGGTGGATACCCGGTCACTATTTGCTGAAGCACGAATGAGTGAATGAGTTGAATAAAAGAGAGTCCTCTGTCCCTAAAGGTATACTGGAAACAGGCTGGGCGTGGTGACTCACGCCTGTCATTCCAGCACTTTGGGAGGCCAAGTGGGGAGGATTGCTTAAGCTCAGGAGTTGGAGACCAGCCTGGGCAACATAGAGAGACCTCAGCTCTACAAAATAAAGATTAAAAAAATTAGCCAGGCGAGGTGGCGCACACCTGTACTCCCAGCTACTCGGGAGGCTGAGGCAGGAGGTTCGCCTGAGCCAAGGAGGTGGAGGCTGCAGTGAGCAGTGATCGTGCCACTGTATTCCAGCCAGGGCAACAGAGTGAGACCCCAACTCAAACAAAACAAAACAAGGGAAGAGTTTTTTGCTGGACAAGAGTTGCTGGGTGGGGCATGGGTGCCAGGCTGCCTCCCCACCCTTCAGTGCAGAGGCTCTGGGGACCCCATGGAGGGCCACAGGAATACCTCTGGCAGGACCATGTCCCAGCGTTCCAAGCTCTGAGGTTTTGTGGTTCACTCCCAAGCTTGGGCAACACCCTTGATAGAGACAGGGCAGACTGCGTGAACTGGATTTGGGTAGACTGAGTCTTATGAGACATTCCCAAGGGTGAGAGGCTGAGTCACAAAGGGAGAGACTGAGTGGGGCTGCCCTGCTTTTGTTTTCTTTTTTTTAAGTCGGAGTCTCACTCTGGTGCCCAGGCTGGAGTGCAGCGGCACACTCATGGCCACCGCAGCCTCGACCTGCTGGGCTCCGGTGATCCTTCTGCCTCAGCCTTCCAAGTAGTTGGAACTACAGGTGTGTGCCACCACACCCGGTTTATTTTTTTGTGATTTACTGTAGAGACGAGGTCTCATCAAGTTGCCCAGGCTGGTCTTGAAGCCCCTGGCTCAGGCAGTCCTCTCACTTCGGCCTCCCAAAGTGCTGGGATGACAGACTGAGCCACCGTGCCCTGCTGCCCTGCTTTTAATAACCTAGGGATGCCACCTGCCATGCAGGATAAAGGTCCAGTGTTCATCTCGGCATCCAAGGCCACCCAGAAGCAGTCGGGCCTCCTTTGCTGGCCTCCTTGCCTCCCTCTGGAGCCTCCACTGCTTCACGAACAGGGCCGGGGCTCACTCACAGCCGTCTTCCCAGTGCCTGCCTGGCCCACAGGAAGTGGGTTCCTTCAGCCAACAGAAGTTTGTTGAGTAGCTAGTGTGTGCCAAGGACGGATCTCTCCGGGTACTGGCCACAGAGTGGTGAGCTGATAAATTCCCTGCCTTTGTGGAGTTTGCTTCTAGTGAGGAAGGTAGACAAAGGAACATATAAGTATATGGTAAAGCGTTAGACAAGGCTCGGTTGCTCAGCCTGTAATCCCAGCACTTTGGAAGGCTGAGGTAGGAGGATCACTGGAGCCCAGGAGTTCGAGACCAGACTGCAACTTGGTGAGACCTCGTCTCTATGGAAAAAAAAGCTAGGCAATGATAAAGTCTATGAAAACATAAGGCTGATTGTGATAGAAAGGTATTACTTCAGAGGGGGCAGTCAGGGTGACATTTGAACAGACACCTGGATGAGTGAGAGTTAACATGACAAGAGCCAAGAGAAGCTGGGCACAGTGGCTCATACCTGTAATCCCATCACTTTGGGAGGCTGAGGTGGGAGGATCACTGGAGCCCAGGAGTTCACAACCATCCTGGGCTGCATAGCATAGACCGCCATCTCTACAAAAAATTTAAAAATGAGTCAAGCATGGTGGCACACACCTGAACCCCAGCTACTTGAACAGCTCGGGTGGGAGGATAGCCTGAGCCCAGGAGTTTGAGGCTGTGGTGAGCTGTGGTCGTGTCACTTGCACTCCAGCTTGGGCAACAGGGTAAGTGCGAAAGCCCTGAGGTGGAAACATCTTTGACATGCTGTGGAACAGCAAGGAGGAGGCAGAAGTGCATGGAGTGATGGGGTAGTGGTAGGAATGAGTGGAGAGGTAGCCAGGCCGGTCAGGCAGGGCCGTTTTTTTTTTTTAGAATTTTATTTTATTTAAAAAAATATTTTATTTTGGCCATGCTTGGTGGCTTAGCCTGTAATCCCAGCACTTTGGGAGGCTGAGGCGAGTGGATTGCCTGAGCCCACAGGTTCGAGACCAGCCCGGGCAACTTGGTGAGACTTCATCTCTACAATAAATAAAAAATTAACCGGGTATGATAGCGCGCGCCTGTAGTACCGGCTACTTGGAAGGCTGAGGCGAAAGGATCGCCAGAGCCCAGCAGGTTGAGGCTGTGGTAGAGAGAACTTGCCACTGCATTCCAGTCTGGGGGTGACAGAATGAAATTCCTACAAAAAAAAAATCTTATTTTAAAGATGTGGAGTACAATTCAGGATTAGGTATACAAGTCAACATCGTGCAGGTAAAGTCTGGGCCTCCCTTTGGTCTCCACTTGGCCTGGTTTGAGGTCAGGTACCCTTATGGATGTTGTGTCCCTTTCCCCCCACCCGGCAATATCCCGCTACTGCCAATCCCTTTCTTAGAGTATCGTGATAATTGTTCAAGGTCTGCTTATGAGTGAGAACATGTGGTACTCTGTTCTTTGTTTCTGTGATGGATCACTGAGTATGATCGACTCTAAATCCATC
>NW_007070846.1:12151-13870 GCF_000164805.1 Carlito syrichta | reverse complement strand
TTTTTGATTTATTGTAGAGATGAGGTCTCGCCAAGTTGCCCAGGCGGGTCTCGAACCCTCAGGCTCAGGCAATCCACTCATCTCAGCCTCCCAAGGCACGGGATTACAGGCTGAGCCACCGAGCCCAGCTGTACCCCATTTTAAAAATCTGGTCCAGTTTCGATGGGCAGCACGGTTGGTTCCAGGGTTTTGCTACCGTGAATCATGCGGCAATAAACACGCGTGTGCAGGTATCTTTTTTGTAGAATGCTTTGAGTTCCTTCGGGCATATTTCCAGGAAGGGGATTGCTGGGTCATATGGAAGGTCAATGTCTAGTTCTTTTAGAAATCGACACACTGTTTTCCAAACATCAAACTAGTTTGCATTCCCACCAGCAGCGTGGAAGCGTTCCCTTTTTTCCGAATCCTCGTCAGCATCTGCTGATTTTTGTTTTATTAAGGATGGCCATTCTTGCTGGGGTTGCTCAGTGTGGTTTTGATTTGCAGTTCCCTGAGGATTCGTGAGGCTGAGCAGGAAGAACTGTATTTTGTTCCGAGCTGCAGGGGAGCAGCGGTGTGTGAGGGTTGCTCAAGCTGACTGTGCACATTTCTTTCCCGGTTCGTGTTCACTGACATCACAGTGGTAGCCTGAAATTGGTCACAGCGGGAGTATTTACACCACAGACATCGGCAAATGCTACAGATGAGCTCCGCCCACCTGCCATCTGGTTCTGTTTTATTTCATGTGTTTTTTATTTGAGTCGGGGGCCTCACTCTGTCCTCCAGACTGGGGTTCAGTGGCACAATCATGATTCACTGCAGCCTCGACCTCCTGGGCTCAGGTGACCCTCCCACCTCAGCCTCCAGAGTAGCAGGGACTACAGGTGTGCACCACCTGTGGCTACTTTTTTGCTTATTTGTAGACACGGGGATCTCGCTATGTTGCCCAGGCTAGTGTCAAACTCTTGGGCTCAAGGAATCCTCCCCCCTTGGCCTCCCTAAGTATTGAGATTATAGGTGTGAGCCACTGTGCCCGGCTTGCCAACTGTTTTTTTTTGTTGTTGTTTGCTTGTTTGTTGAGTTGGCGTCTCATTCTGTTGCCCAGGCTGGATCACAGTGGCACGCTCACGGCCACCCCAGTGTCAACCTGCTGGGCTCAGGTGATCCTTCCACCTCAGCCTTCCAAGTAGCCGGAATTACAGGCACCACGCCCGGCTGATTTTTTGATTTATTGTAGAGATGAGGTCTCGCTGCCCAGGCGGGTCTCGAACCCGCGGGCTCAGGCAGTCCACTCACCTCAGCCTCCCAAAGCACAGGATTACAGGCTGAGCCACCGAGCTGGCTTCACTGCTGTTTTCATTGTTTATTGTTATTTTATTTTGAGTCAGGGCCCCACTCTGTCGCCCAGGCTGGAGTGCAGTGTCACCAAGACTCACCACTGCCTCGACCTCTGGGCTCGAGGGATCCTCCCTCCTCAGCCTCCCTGCGAGCTGGGACTACAGGCATGAGCAACCGCGCCCAGCTCAATTTTTATTTTTGATTTTTGTAGACACGAGGTCTTGTGATGTTGCCCAGGCTGGTCTCAAACTCCTTGCCTCAAGCGATCCTCCCGCCACAGCCTCCCAGAGTGTTGGGATTACTGGCGTGAGCCACCACATCCGGCCACACTTTTTTTGGTTTTTTCTTTTTGAGTTAGAGTGTCACTCTGTCACCCAGACTGGAGTGCAGTGGCCGCTCCCG
>NW_007070846.1:8269-12131 GCF_000164805.1 Carlito syrichta | reverse complement strand
ATCCACTCACCTCAGCCTCCCAAAGGCGCGGGATTAAAGACTGAGCCACCGAGCCCGGCTCCGGCCACATTTTTATGTTTTAAACTGGGGGTGCAGTATGTGTGTGTGTGTGCAGAGGAAGCCCAGTGGGTGAATCCATGGCTGTGCACCTCCCTTTCCCATGGAGAACCCATGGGAAAGGGCTGAGACCGGGCTGACCAGCCCCTTGTCTTAGGGAAGGCCATGGGCTAGACCTGGCCAAGTGGAGGTTCCCATTGGCTGTGATTGGCTCAGACATGAGCATGTGACCCCAGCTTGGCCTATGAGTGTCATCTCTGGTACCCTCCTTGGGAGCAGCGGGGAAGATGCCCTTCTTGGGGTGCCAGGGCCAGGCCCAGGTCCCTAATCTGTGATGCCCAGTGCAGCATTAACATGCAGGGCCCCGAGCTAGGTGCGGTGGTTCACGCCTGTCATCCCAGCACTGTGGGAGGCGGAGGTGAGAGGATTACCTGAGCTCAGGGGATAGAGACCAGCCTGGGCAACTTGGTGAGGCCTCGTCTCTACAGTAAAAAAAGTTGCCAGCCGTCGTGGCGTGTGCCTGTGACTCTAGCTACTTGGAAGGCTGAGGCAGAAGGATTGCCTGAGCCCAGCAAGTTGAGGCTGCAGTAGCCATGAGCGTGCCACTGCACTCTAGCCTGCGTGACGGAGAATGAGACTCTGACTCAAAAAAAAAAAAAAAAAGGAGAAGAAGCAGCAGCAGCCAAGGAGAAACAGGAAGTGCCAAGAGACAGGGAACAAGCCCTGATGGCATCATGTGAGCCTCTGAACCCACTACGCCTGAGCAAAAACACCCATGGGCTTCCCAGTTTCTGAGCCAAGAAACAAATCCACTCTTTGTTTAAGCCAGCGTTCACTGGGATCCACAGAGGAGGGACCCAGGCTTGGAAATCTAGACACTTGGATCTCTTTATTTTATTTTTTTGTTTTGAGTTGGAGTCTCACTCCATTGCCCAGGCTGGAGTGCCATGGCATGCTCGTGGACATCCCAGCCTCGACCTGCTGGGCTCCGGTGACCCTTCCACCTCAGCCTTCCAAATAGCCAACACTACAGACATGCACCCACACCCGGCTCATTGTTGTGATTTATTGTAGAGATGAAGTCTCACCAAGTTGCCCAGACTGGTCTCGAACCCGAGGGCCCAGGCAATCCTCTCGTGTCAGTCTCCCAAAATGGTGGGATTACAGACTTGAGTCACCGTGCCCAGCCTTTTTATTTTTTTAATTCATTTTTATTTGTTGAGAGATAAAGTCTCGGTCTGTCACCCAGGCTGGAGTGCAGTGGCACACTCCCGGCCACTGCAGCCTTGAGCTGCTGGGCTCTGGCAATCTTTCCACCTCAGCATTCCAAGTAGCCAGAACTATAGGTGCGCACTACCACGCCTGGCTAGTTTTTGATTTATTGTAGAGATGAGGTCTTGCCAAGTTGCCTGGGTGGGTCTTAAACCCGTGGGCTCAGGCAATCCACTCGCCTCGGCCTCCCAAAGCGCTGGGATTACAGGCTGAGCCACCGAGCCTGGCAGCCTCAGCCTCTCGAGTGGCCGGGACATGTATGTGCCTCCACGCCTGGCTAATTTTTAAAATTTTTTTGTGGAGATGGGATCTTGCTACATTGCCCAGCTTGGTCTCAAACTCCTGACCTCAAGCCGTCATCCCCCTTCAGCCTCCCACAGCACTGGGATTCCAGGCGTGAGCCACTGCTCCCAGCCTCTTTCCTGACTTGAATCTTGGAGCTGTCCATCGAGCCGGATGTCTGCAGTTCCCTTCCCTAAGGGATGTCTAATTGTCCCACCCCACGTGATCTGTTCCATTCCCAGACCCTGTCTGCTAAGTCTATGGCCTGGATTTCCTTCTCTGAACAGAGTGAAACTTTATTCCTCAGACTTCCCAGTTCTCCCTGGCTGGTTGATGTCGATGTCAAGGGAGACACTCGAGCCCCACACCGCTGAGGAGAGTGTGTGTGTGTGTGTGTGTGTGTGTGTGTGTGCGCGTGTGGTCTGGATGGTGAGTGGGAGCTGGAAATGAGAGTAAGAAGGGGGCAGGCGAGTGTTTAAGAAACATCAGGGCGCACGCCTAGAATTCCAGCACTTTGGGAGGCCGAGATAGGTGGATTGCTTGAGTCCAGGAGTTCGAGACCAGTCTGGGCAACAGAACCAGACCTCGTTTCCAAAAGAAAGCAAGCAGCATCAGGAAATGCCAGGGTTGTGACGGGGAGGAGTTAGAGCCCAGGGCATGGAGTGGGGAACCACCTGATTAGAGATGGGGCGATCTCTCACCGATTCCCCTTTCTGTCTGGAATGGGCAGGCAACAGTCCATTCATTCATTCACCCACTCATTCATTCATGCATCTACCCCGTCAACAAGCATCTAGTCCTATGCGAAATGTAGACCGTCAGACACAGCTGGGCTTTGAAGATAACCAGACACCTTCCTGAGGACTAACCTTTTTTTTTTTTTTTTTTTTTGAGTTGGAGTTTCATTGTCACCCAGGCTCAAGTGCAGTGACAAGATCATGGCTCACTGCAGCCTCTCCCTCCTGGGCTCAGGCGATCCTCCCGCCACAGCCTCCCAAGTAGCTGGGACTACCTTTTTTGATTTTTTTGTAGCGACCAGATCTTGCTGTCTTGCCCAGGCTGCTCTCGACCTCCTGGACTCAAGCAATCCTCTTGTCTGGTCTCCCTAAGTGCTGGGATTACAGGCGTGAGCCACTGTGCCGGGTGAGGGGCTAACCATTTTGAAAACAAGAGTGCCAACCGATGGAAAGCCAAAAAAAAAAATCCATCGAGTTTATTGGGCACGTCCTCCTTCCCCCTCTCCCCTCCCCCAGCCCCAGAGTGAAAAGGTCTCGGCTGGGCCACTCCAGACAAGGTGCGTGCTACTCTGTGGGTCATCCATGTTGCTGGCCAGGAGAGTGCAGGAAAACTGTCCTGCGTGTTGCAATGAAAACTTAGTACGTAGGTGGAGCTGACCGTGCCCATACGACGTTGCACCATTTATTGGGCGCCTACTGTATGCTGGCTTGGTGCCGTGGAGGCCTCAGACAAGGGAGACCCAGGGAGGTCACGGCAAGAGCTCACTGTCACCTAGAAAGCAGCAGGGCTTGGTTTGCACCCAGGTCTGGGTGGCCCCGGAGGCGGGGCTGGGCTCTGGTGGGTGCCCCGAGGCCGGGCGGCCCTGGGAAGTCGTCTGTGCCCGCCCCGTGCTGGGCAGTCCTCCGTGGCATCAGATATTGAACAGCTGCCAGCGAGGGGCGCCCATGCTGCCCGGCACCCCTCCTTCCCTTCCCCCTGGGTGCCAAGGGTCCCCTGGTGGGCGTGGCCCTGGGGCTCGGTCCCTTGGGAGGAGGAGGGACGGCCCCCAGCGGGTCTGGAGCCTCAGCCTGCCCGGCACAACCAGGAAAACTGGTTGGGGCAGCTGACCCAGACGGCGCTCACCCGGTTTGGCCACGCCCCTCCGCCCCCCAGGCGCCCTCCCCTCCCTGGCCCTGCGGAGCTGAAGTCCCTGCGACGCCAGCAATCCAGCAATCGTCACTGCATGCCTCCCTTTGTCTCCCTCTGTCTCCCCCTCTCTCCTCCCCGCCTTCTTTCTTTTTTTTTTTTTTTTTTTTGAATTGGAGTCTCACTTGGGCCGCTCCCAACCCCCGCAACCTCGACCTGCTGGGCTCCATTAATCCACCTCAGCCTTCCAAGTAGCTGGAACTACAGGCGTGCACTACCACGCCCGGCTAATTTTTGATTTATTGTAGAGATGAGGTCTCGCCAAGTTGCCCAGGTGGGTCTCGAACCCGCGGGCTCAGGCAATCCACACACCTCAGCCTCCCAAGGG
>NW_007070846.1:6940-7989 GCF_000164805.1 Carlito syrichta | reverse complement strand
CCTGGGCTCAAGCCATCCTCCCCCCTCGACCTCTCAAAGTGCTGGCATGAGCCCCTGTGCCCGGCTGCCACTGTTTCTTGAGTGCTCGCTGAGTGCTGGCCACCGCGCAGTCTTCCACGGGTCACAACTGAATTGTTCCAACACTCTTCGAGGACGCTGGATCCCAGAAAGGCCAGACTGCCCGCTGCAGTCCTACAGAGGCGAGACTGGGAACTGAACGACTCGGAATACAATCTAAACACCTCCCAGGACCCTGCTTTCCTTTCTGACCCCCATTTCCTGCCGCTCTCCCCTTTGCCCTCTGCCTCAGCCACTTGCCAGGTTCGGTCCCGTGTTTAGTCTTGTTTTTTATGTTTTTTTTTTTTTAAGTTGGACTCTCAGTGTGCCGCCCCAGCGTCGACCTGCTGGGCGCCAGTGATCTTTCCACCTCAGTCTTCCAAGTAGCCAGAACTACTGGGGCACGCTGCCACACCCAGCTGATTTTTGACTTATTGTAGAGACAGGTCTCGCTAACTTGCCCAGGCGGGTCTCAAACCCAAGGGCTCAGGCAGTCCACTCGCCTCAGCCTCCCAAAGTGCTGGGATTACAGGCTGAGCCACTGAGCCCAGCCTCCCATGTTTAGTCTTTGCCTTTTCTGTTCCTGCTGCCTGGAGTGCTCACCCACCCGTGTGGGCCCAGCTGATGTGGGAGAGATGCCTAGTGCTCATTCGTGTATACCCAGGAACAGGGCCCCACCCAGGCCCCGTGCTGTGAGATGGGGGTCAGGGCTCTCCCTTCGAAGAGCCCTTGGGGGAGTCTCTAGTGCTCGCTGGTGGGCCTGGTGGTGATTCCAGAAGCCTTGTGTCGAGATAGAGGCAGCCAGAATAGTGGGTCACAGCACGGAGGGTGGCAGCCTAGGAGATGGCTGTTTGATCTACCTGGACTTTGCCTGGTCAAGAACAACTTTTGTTGTGTTAAATCTGTGATGTAGCCGGGCTCGGTGGCTCAGCCTGTAATCCCGCGCCTTTGGGAGGCTGAGGTGAGTGGATTGCCTGAGCCCACGGGTTTGA
>NW_007070846.1:4441-6808 GCF_000164805.1 Carlito syrichta | reverse complement strand
AAAAAAAAAAAAAAAATCTGAGATGTAGGGACTGATTTGTTACTGCAGCATATTCTGTCTTATACTAACAGAAGACAGTTGATCTGGTCCACCCTCTTCAGCCAGTTCTTTCTTTTTCTCTTCTTTTTTTATTTTGAGTCGGGGTCTCTGTCACCCAGACTGGAGTGTAGTGGCACTCTCACAGCTACATGGCCTCACCCTCCTGAGGTCAGGTGATCCTTCTGCCTCAGCCTTCTGAGTAGCTGGGACTCCAGGTGCACACCACTCACACTCAGCTAATTATTTTATTTTATTTTTTATTTTTTTGAGTTGGAGTCTCACTCTGTCGCCCAGACTGGAGTGCAGTGGCCACTCCCGGCCACCGCAGCCTCGACCTGCTGGGCTCAGGCGATCCTTCCGCCTCAGCCTTCTGAGTAGCTGGAATTACAGGCGCACGCTACCATGCCCAGCTAATTTTTGGATTTATTGTAGAGATGAGGTCTCGCCACGTTGCCCAGGTGGGTCTCGAATCCGCTATTTTATTTTATTTTTATTATTTTATTTTATTTTTTGAGTTGGAGTCTCACTCTGTGGCCCAGGCTGGAGTGCAGGGGTACACTTACGGCCACCCCAGCGTCGACCTACTGGGCTCCAGCAATCCTTCTGCCTCTGCCTTCCAAGTAGCCGGAACTACAGGCGCACACTACCACACCCGGCTCATTTGTGATTTATTGTAGAGACAAGGCCTCGCCAAATTGCCCGGGCTGGTCTCGAACCCGCGGGCTCAGGCAGTCCATTCGCCTCGGCCTCCCAAAGTACTGGGATGACAGGCTGAGCCACCAAGCCTGGCCAATTTTTAAATTTTTTTTGCAGACACAAGGTTTTGCTGTGTTGCTCAGACTGGGCTCAAACTCCTGAGCTAAAGGGATTCTTCCACCTCAGTCTCCCAAAGTGCTGGGAGTACAGGCGTGTGCCACCATATCCATCTAATTACAAAAAATTTTTTTGTAGAGACAAGGTCTTGCTATGTTGCCCAGGCTGGTCTCGAACTCCTGGGCTCAAGCAATCCTCTCTCCTCAGCCTTCCAAAGTGCTGGGATGACAGACGTGAGCCACCGCACTGACTCAACCCGTCGTTTCTAGTCCTGTTTTTGTTTTCCCTTGACATGTTTGTGGATCTTATTGTTTATCGCCTGGCTCCCTCACTAGAATATAACCTCCACAAGGGCAGGGCCCTTTGTCTGTCTTGTTCCTGGCTGCATCCTTGGCGCCTGGCACAGTGCCTGGCATATATAGGTGCTCAATAAATACTGGAATGCATGAATGCCTTTGCTGCAGGAGTGAGGATGTGAGATTTGACCTCTCTCCTGTGCTTTTCTTACTCCGATGGGACACGACGCCTCAGATCATCGAGAAGAGGGAAGCAATGGCTGCTTTTCTGACTCAAAGCTGGTGCAGGACTGACTTCTCCCTGCGCGAGTTGTCTTTTTCTTTTTTCCTTTTGGTTTTTGAGTCGGAGTCTCACTCTGTCCCCCAGACTGGAATGCTGTGGCAAAAATCACAGCTTGCCTCAGCCTTGACTTCTGGGGCTCAGGCAATCCTTCTGCCTCAACCTCCCAAGCAGCTGGGACTACAGGCGGGCGCCACCATGCCTGGCTAATTTTGTTATTTATTGTGGAGATGAGGTCTTGCTCATCTCCAGGCTGATCTGGAACCCCTGGGCTCAGGGAATCCTCCCGCCTCTGCCTCCCAAAGTGCTGAGATCCCAGGCATGAGCAAAAACAGAGTGCTGGGAGAGGGGAGGGGAGGGCTCTGGTCCACCCAGACTGGTGGAGGGAGTGTTGTTTCTCAGGGATGGAGCCAGCTCCAGGCAGGGTGGATACAGCGGCTCCCTCCAGTCTGCTCCCTCACACGTACTACGCTGATGATAGCACCTGTCACATCACAGCTTTCTCTGGAATATCTTTTGTTTTCCTCCTTAAAATACATTTATATAGCATATAAATAGCAGCCTTGCTATGTTGCCCAGGCTGGTCTCAATCTCCCGGCCTCCAACAATCCTCCCACCTCAGCCTCCCAAAGTGTTGGGATTACAGGTGTGAGCCACCATGCCTGGCCCATTTTTATTCTAAAAACAAACGTGTCAAGAGACCAAGGTGGGAGGACTACTTGAGTCCAGGAGTTCGAGACCAGCCAGGGCAACACAGTGAGACCTCATCACTACAAAAAATTAAAAAAGGCCAGGCTCGGTGGCTCAGCCTGTTATTCCCGCACTTTGGGAGGCTGAAGCGAGTGGATTGCCCGAGCCCGCGGGTTCGAGACTCGCCTGGGCAACTTGGCGAGACCTCATCTCTACAGTAAATCAAAAAAATTAGCCGGGTGTGGTAGC
>NW_007070846.1:0-3619 GCF_000164805.1 Carlito syrichta | reverse complement strand
AAAAAAAAAAAAAAAAAAAAGTCACAGCCGGGCTCGGTAGCTCAGCCCGTAATCCCGCGCCTTGGGAAACTAAGGTGAGTGGATTGCCTGAGCCCGTAGGTTCGAGACCTGCCCGAGCAACTTGGCGAGACCTCATCTCTACAATACATCAAAAAAAGTAGCCGGGCGTGGTAGCGCATGCCAGTAGTTCCAGCTACTTGGAAGGCTGAGGCGGAAGGATCGCCGGAGCCTAGCAGTTCGAGGCTGCGGTGGCCGGGAGCGGCCACTGCACTCCAGTCTGGGCGACCGAGTGAGACTCCAACTCCAAAAAAAAAAAGTCATAATAAATACCAACATGATACATGCTTATTGAAGAAATCTGGAAAATATAGAAAGGTATGGATGATAAAGTGAGGTCATCTGTGACCACCGCCCCCACCTGGCGATAATCATTTCAGCATTTTTGACCTGGTATTCAGCTTCTCCCCCGCTCAATTGCAAATAGCTAACATTACCTGCACTCCGGTGTCCCCCGCCCCACTTGTGGGGGTATAAAGGTGGCCATGTCAACCTTACTATGACCTGTCTCCTCCGTCCCGCGGCTAGTGTCTGGGTGTCCCCTTGAAGCCTTGTCAGGTCTATCTGGGAGTCCCTGGAGGAGCCATATGCGAGGGGGAACCCAAAAGAGCTCAGAATGACCTTTTGGAGGGTGGGCCCATCGGCATCCACGTACCAGCTAGCATTGTTGTGAGAGGCTGTGTTTGGCTTCAGTGAATTTTTTTGGAATTCAGTGCATTTGCCCATTTTGTGATGGGTGATTTACCAGCACACTTGTCCACACTGCGCTGTGTGTTCAGCAGTTTTTGACTCAAAGTGACATGACCTCCTTTGTCCTCCACTTTCCACCAAAGCCACTTTTTTTGGTTTCCCTGATGAAAAAAGCCCTCACAGGGAAAATGTTTTGCTGATGGGGAAGAGGTGAGACAAAAAACAGCAGAAGCACTGAAAGGCATCCGAATCGACAAGTTCAGAAACTGTCGTGAGCCAGTGGAAAAGGTGGCTCGAGAGGTGGATCGCATCCGATGGAGAGGACTTTGAAGGTGACTGAAGTCTAACCATGTAAGAATAAATGCACACTTTTTTTCTGAGTCGGAGTCTCACTCCGTCGCCCAGGCTAGAGTGCAGTGGCATGCTCATGGCCACTGCAGCCTCGACCTGCAATCAATCAAAACATTAGCCAGGCGTGGTGGCATGTGCTTGCAGTTCCAGCTACTTGGAAGGTTGAGGTGGAAGGATCACCCGAGTCCAGCAGGTTGAGGCTGTGATGACCTGTGACCGTGACACTGCCCTCCAGAGGACAGAGTGAGACCCTCACTCAAAAAAAAAAAAAGCCTCCTTTGGCTGGACCTGCAGCCCTCCTCTCTGGAGGACATCTGCGATCTGTCACGCAGGACCACCCTTTTCTGAGAAAAGCAGCCCTTTTCTGCCCATGAGCTTCCAGTGGCAGCTGGCTACTAACCACTCCTCAGTTCTGGCTGCAGGTTTGGGCCATGACAGTCCTTCCAAGGGATTTTCTGAGTGGGAAATAAGGAAGAGGACAGTCTCTCTTGGGTGGAAAAGCCTTGGGATGGGAAGCCAGGAGCTGCCTCCTGCAGCTGTGGTGAGAAGCCGGTCAGCAGTAAAAGCGCAGCTCAACTGCAGAGATAGATGTCACAGGAGAATGAGAGAAAGTATCTTGGAGATTTGCACCCGGATCCAGCAGTGCCTGAAACCTGTACCACCTCTGCCCGCTGGGTCATTTAGTACCATGAGACAAGAAATCCCTTTTTTTTTTGCTCAAGCTGGTGCCAGTCCTGCCACTGTCGTCTACCACGAGCCTTGAGAAAAAAGGAATAGAAAATAGTCCCTTCCCTGGGTAGGGTGGGTACAGACACACTGCTGCCCTGGGTTTCTGTGTTCCCTGCCTCTGGAACCTGGAGCGTGAACATTGAGAGGGTGGGTGTGTGCTCCCAACCTGCTTTTTCAGGCATAAGGAGGTGCCAGACCCAGTTTACGCTCAGCTGGGACTTATCAATATGACAAATTTGACCACCTCAGGATCTCTTGCTAGTTTGAATTGTAATGCTACAAATTCTTTTTCTTTCTTTTTTTTTTTTTTGAGTTGAAGTCTCACTGTCATCCAGACTGGAGTGCAGTGGCCACCGCAACCTCGACCTGCTGGGCTCCGGCGATCCTTCCACCTCAGCCTTCCGAGTAGCCGGAATTACAGGCATGTGCTACCACACCTGGCTGATTTTTTGATTTATTGTAGAGATGAGGTCTCGCTGCCCAGGCGGGTCTTGAACCCGCAGGCTCAGGCAATCCACTCACCTCAGCCTCCCAAAGGCGCGGGATTACAGGCTGAGCCACCAAGCCTGGCATCTTTTTCTTTTTTTTTGAGCGGTGTCTCACTGTGTTGCCCAGGCTGGAATGCAGCAGCATGATTAAGGCTCTCTGCAGCCTCCAATTCCTGGGCTCAGAGTAGCTGGGACTACAGGCTTGGGCTACCATACCTGGCTGTGTTTTTTTTTTTGTAGAGAGGTGGTCTTACTATGCTGCCCCGGCTGGTCTCGAACTCCTGGGCTCAAGTGATCCTCCTGCCTCGGCTTTCCAAGGTGTTGGGATTACAGGCGTGAGCCACCGCGCCCGGCCAGTGATGCTACATATTCTTACCCATCAGCCGTGAGCTCTGATAGGAGACACTGGCCACTTCTTGGTTGTGTGACCCTGGGAGTTTTCTCATTTCTAAAAGGAGGCAGCTCACAAGGTAGCTGGGAAAATGACCTGCACGTCTTTGGGCAGAGGAGTTTGCTGTCCTGGTCATCTGCTAGTGGTCTTCTTAGTGCCTTGCACAAAACAGAAGCATGGTCTGTGTGTGACCAGTGAATGGTTGGACAGAAAGACACAGCTCTTGCTGCACATGCCCGTACCAGAGGGACACACAGTCTCTCTCTCTCTCTCTCACTCTCGCTGACACACACAAGCACCCAGGTCTCAGTGCCCTGTGCAGGGGGCCTCCTGGAAGCCCAGGCGTGTCCCCCCGGCTCCAGCTCTTTTGCAGGGCAGCCTGCAGCTCTGCGAGGCTCTGGGCTGTCATCCCGGCAGCTTGGAGGCTGGCTCAGCCCTACGCCACGTACCAAGGGCATCAGGCCCCGCTGTCCTAGGAGCCGGGGGGAGTGTGGGGAGGGCTGGCTGACCTGGGAGAAACAGGGGCTCCCTGGAAGCTCCCTCAGGCCCCTCCACGAGGTCCCAGTCGCTTCCAACGCCCCCACCTCCCCAAGAAGCGCCCCAAGTCCTGCCTGGGGGCTCTGGTGGGTCTTTTTCCTGCTTGCAGAGGGCTTGTCTTGGGGCTGGGTTGGCCTCCTGGTTTGTCTGCCGGAATCGCGGCCAGGAGCAAGGAGACCGTTCTTGCTCCCCATCTCCCTTTCAGAAGACCCCGGGGCATCCCGGGGCCACCCGGCCCTCTCCCCTCCGGAACCGTCCTTGGGACGAGCCCATTCGCGTCTCTGGATGTCCCGGGCGGCGGCGCCGGGGTTGTGCGTGGGGCGCGGATGCCGCTTAGGACGTCGCGTGGCGGGGCGGCGCGCCCGGCTGGGTGCGG
>NW_007070845.1:0-918 GCF_000164805.1 Carlito syrichta | reverse complement strand
CTTTTTTTTTTTTTTCCCTAATCTCAGATTAGTTTTGCCTGTTCTGTCACTTGTTATGAATGGAATCCTACAGAATGTACTTGTGTCCAGCCTCTTTCATTTAGCCTGGTGTCCATGAGATTCACGTATGTGGTTGGCATGAGCTGAGTATTATTCCATCGTGTGGTTATGTCACGATCTGTTTATCCATTGTGATGATAGACCTTTGAGTTGGTTCCAGTTTGGGGCTATTTTGAGTAAGCTTCCATGAATAGGTTAGAGAACTTTTGTATTTGCTTGCAATATATATTGCTTTTGAAATAAAATTGAGTCTAAGACTGGGCATGATGGCAGAGAATTGCCTGATCCCAGAAGTTTGAGACCAGCCTTGACAACTTGGCGAGACCTCATCTTGACAATAAATTAAAAAATTAGCCAGACCTGTTGGTGTGTGCCTGTAGTCCCAGCTACTTGGAAGGCTGAGGTGGAGGGATCACCTGAGCCCAGCAGTCAAGTCTGCGGTGGCCATGAGCATGTGACTGAACTCCAGTGTGGATGACAGAATGAGACACAAACTAAAAAATAAAAATAAAAAAAAAATAGAAATTGCATCTAAGTAAAAATCCACTATTTTACTATTTTGGGGGCAGATCCCTCACTCCTCCGTCTTAGTAGATTGTTCTGAGTGAGTATCATCCTTCGGCAAAAGTCTGTTAACTTCGACCTTTAGTATTTCAAAGTCTATATAAAACCACCACCTAATATGTGAGACTTCGTGCTTTTGTCAGAAATGGAATCGGAGGATACTTTTTTGAATGACTCAAGTGTCCCCCCAAAAACATTTCACTTAAGTACCTGTTGGGAGCCAACATCTATAGCTATATGGCTGAGGCCTGTAAAGGCCCATCTGGAAGATCGCCTCTGACATAGGATATCAGT
>NW_007070844.1:0-602 GCF_000164805.1 Carlito syrichta | reverse complement strand
CATTTTTGAAGGATTGTTTTTATTAAAATAACTAGATTGATGGTATCATGAAGTTTGTGCAGTCTGGTTCCAGCTTAATTGTTATAATAATTTGTCAGTGAAGAATCTAGTAATTTGATTTCACATGTATTATTAGTGTTAACTGTATTCCAGAAAATTTATTTATTCTAGTTAAGTCAATTGCTCCACTAAAAGACGTCACATAGTTTTTCATAGTTTTATTTTTCTATGAAAAAATTGTCAATTGTTTTTATTATAGAAGTAATTTATTATTGAAAACATAACCTTTCTAGGATATCTTTCTTTTAATGTCTTGCCAAAAAAAAGTTCTTTCTGTATTTCATTATCCACCCAGAATTTAGCAAACACTATAAGTTGAGACATTAGAAATGTTCCTACTTTCATCCAAATAAATAGAACTTCTCACACTGCATAATTTGACCTAATATTTGGTTTTTAAACTATTCCACAATATTGTCTCTGCAGATTCCTTATAGTATATGTTAACTAAAGAATGTTGATGAACTTGTCTCTTTTTAAAAGTTCTGAAAATTATTTTGGCTTTTTTTTTTTTTTTTTTTTTTTTTTTTTTTTTTTTTTTT
>NW_007070843.1:1981-2846 GCF_000164805.1 Carlito syrichta | reverse complement strand
AACAGTCACAAATATCTGTCTGGGGACGGGGAAACACCTCTTATCAACAGGGTGCCTGAATGAAAAGTAATTGTATACCTAACCCTTAACTGTACCCCACAAAATCATAATAAAAAATATTGAGTAAAATAAAAAACAATAAATAAAAATAAAAAAAAAGGATCCTTGTGATGCCATTGGCCCATCCAGATAATCCAGGATAATCTCTCCATCTCAAGGTTTTTGTTTGTTTGTTTAGTTGGAGTCTCTGTTGCCCAGGCTGGAGTGCAGAGACAAGATCACAGGTCGCAGCAGCCACGACCTCTTGAGCTCAGGCAATCCTTCCTCCTCAGCCTCCTGAGTAGCTGGGATTACAGGTGTGTCCCAACACGATTGGCCAATTTTCTGATTTTTTTGTAGAGATGAGGTCTCCCTATGTTGCCAAGGCTTGTTTTGAACTCCTGGGCTCAAGCGATCCTCCCATCTCACCCTCCCAAAGCGTGGGGATTGCCGGCATGAACCATCGCGCCTGGCCAAGAGTGAATTATTTAATCACACCTGCAAAATACCTTTTGCCATAGAAAGCCACATTCACAGGTTCTGAGGATTAGCATGTGGACATGTTTGGAGGCCATTACTCAATCTCCCATACCGGGGAATCAGGGCAGAGAGATGGGATGATATCAAGAGAAGGAACTTCTTGTTTTTTTTTTTTTGAGTTGGAGTCTCACTCTGTTGCCCAGACTGGAGTGCATTGGCTGCTCCCGGCCACCGCAGCCTCGACCTGCTGGGCTCCGGTGATCCTTCCGCCTCAGCCTTTCAAGGAGCTGGAACTACAGGCCCGCGCTACCACACCCGGTTAATTTTTGATTTATTGTGGAGATGA
>NW_007070843.1:0-1559 GCF_000164805.1 Carlito syrichta | reverse complement strand
AGCCTCGACCTGCTGGGCTCCGGCGATCCTTCTGCCTCAGCCTTCCAAGTAGCCAGAACTGCCGGCGCACGCTACCACACCCAGCTAATTTTTTATTTATTGTAGAGATGACGTCTTGCCAAGCTGCCCAGGTGGGTCTTGAACCTGTAGACTCAGGTAGTCCTCTCGCCTCAGCCTCCCAAAGTACTGGGATTACTGGCGTGAGACACTGCACCCAGCTAGTTTCTTTCTTTAGAAAGCAAAGAAAGTCCTTTGAAGCCCATCCAGCCGCCCACTGAGCCACTGGGGACATACCCTTGGCCACAGCCATCATGGGGAATGGAAAATGGATTTCAAAACAACCAAAGCATATTCAGTTCTCCTGGCTGTTTCTGGTGAGGCTGTTTCCGGCTTTGACTTCGTAAGAGAAGTCCTGCTGGGAACCACATACCCCGAAGGGAAGTCCTTCCTTTGGCCACTCAGGGGAGCAGATTCCAGGTCAGAGTTCTCAGCAGAGAAAGCTGCTTCAGAGTGCCTTCACCAGGCTGGGCGCAGGGGCTCAGCCTATAATCCCAGCCCTTTGGGAGGCTGAGGTGAGAGGATTGCCTGAGCCCACGAGTTTGAGACCAGCCTGGGTAACTTGGCGAGACCTCATCTCTACAATAAATAAAAAAATTAGCCGGGCATGGTGGCACGCGCCTGTAGTTCCAGCTCCTTGGAAGGCTGAGGAGGAAGGATCAACGGAGCCCAGTAGGTCGAGGCTGTGGTGGCCGGGAGCGGCCACTGGCCTCCAGTCTGGGGGACGGAGTGAGACTCCAACTCAAAAAAACAAAAAACAACAACAAAAAAGAAGAATACCTTCATGCTTACAAAATCCCAGAGTCAACACTGTGCGAAAGGAGTGAGCCCTGGTGCGTCCCAGAACCCCCAAGACAATCCTGGCTACACGTCTGTCCTGTGAGATCTTGTGGTAGATTCTAGAAGCAGACCTGACCCGAGGACAAGGAGCTGCTGAATTTTCCGTCCTCGCAGCACGGCCCTCCTGGGCAGCAGGCAGGCGGCCTCCACGGCCTTCTTTCCCGGCATCCACCATCTGTGGAAAGGCTTCTCCCTCCGAGTGCATTCGAATCTCACCCACTCGCACACATGGGTGAAAGCAGGCCTTGGTTACAGAAAATAACGGGGGGAACAAGGAGGGTGTCCGGGCATCAACGCCTCGGCTGCAAATCGGTCCAGCCCTGGGCAGGAAAGGCTGTGTGTTCTGTTCTGTGATCGGTGTGGCTAGATGTCAAGAAATACTTTTTATTTATTTTATTTTTTTATTTGAGAGACGTGGGGCACAATTCAGGGCTGGGTATGCAAACGTTGATGACGCAGGTACCCTTGTGGACGAGGTGTGCCCCTCCCTCCCCTGGCAGTTTCCCACGACTGCCAATCCCTTTCTTATAGTGTTAGTATAATTGTTCAAGGTCCACTTATGAGTGAGAACATAGGGTACTCTGTTCTTCGTTTCTGTGATAGATCACTGAGTATGATAGACTCTAAATCCATCCAAGTTGCTGCGAAGTCCATGTTTGTCC
>NW_007070842.1:22821-23639 GCF_000164805.1 Carlito syrichta | reverse complement strand
TGGGTGACAGAGACTCCAACTCAAAAAAAAAAAAAAATCCCTGAGAGAACTGGCTGCTCCGTTTCCTCTTCTGCTGTCACTCCAGGAAGGCTCTTATCCCCATCACCCCACAAAACCGCCCTTGTCGAGGTCTCCTGACCGCCCCATTGCCAAGTCCAGAGGGCCGTTCTCAGCCTTTTCTGAACTGAGAGCTTGAGGCACCTTCCACCCACACCTCGATCTCCCGATTGCCCACTGGCTTTACCAGCCACGCCCGTCTCTTTTGCTGTCTGACCCCTTCTCCCCGGCTTCTAAGGGTAGGGGACCCGCAGCTGTTCCCTGGACCTCTCTTGTCTCTCTACACACAGGCAATCTCATGCCATTGACAAGATTCCCAAGTTTACATTCCCAGAATCCCAGACTCGTATATCCACGGCCTACACCCTGTCTCCACTTGAGTGTGTCACAGACACTTCAACATGTCTAAAATTGACCTTGTGAGTCCCCTCTCCACCCTTCCCTCCACGAAGTCTTTGTCTTGTAATGACAACACTGGCCTTCCAGTCACTCAAGCCAAAACCTCCGAGGTTATCCTCATCTCCTTCCTCTTCAGTCTCACAGTCAAGCGATCAGGAAGTCCTGTCTGTCCGTTCTTCCTTCAAAACTTTCTGTATTGACCTTTCCTTTACCGACAGCCACTTCTGGTGACCTCTTACCAGCTCCAACTCCCCACCCTGTTCCAAACCACTCTTCTCTCCAATAGTCTCTGTTTTCCCCCAACTCCACAAGCTGTTTGCTGCCAATAGCCAGAGCGATCTTTTCTTTTTTTTTTTTTTTTT
>NW_007070842.1:18950-22712 GCF_000164805.1 Carlito syrichta | reverse complement strand
GCCAGGAGCGGTGGTGCACGCCTGTGGTTCCAGTTACTTGAAAGGCTGAGGCAGAAGGATCACCTGAGCCCAGCAGGTCAAGGCTGCCATGGCCACGAGCATGCCGCTGCACTCTAGCCTGGGCATCAGAGTGAGACTCTGACTCAAAAAAATAAAAAATAAAAAGACTTCTAGTGTCTTCTCTTCTCAGTCAGAATAAAATCCAGATTTCTTTCTTTTTTTTTTGAGTTGGAGTCTCACTCTGTCGCCTAGGCTGGAGTGCAATGGCACACTCCTGGCCACTGCTGCCTCGAACTGCTGGGCTTAGGGGATCCTTCCACCTCAACCTTCCAAGTAGCCAGAACTACAGGTGCACGTTAACACACCTGGTTAATTTTTTGATTTATTGTAGAGACAAGGTCTCACCATGTTGCCCCAGCTGGTCTTGAACCCGTGGGCTCAGGCAGTCCTCTCACCTCGGCCTCCCAAAGTGCTGGGATTGTAGGTGTGAGCCACCGCACCAGGCCAATTCAGATTTCTTATCATGGCCTGCAAGGCCCTGTGGGACGGGCCTGCTCTCTGTCCGGCCACATTTTCCACTGCACTCTCCTGGCTCCCTCGGCCCCATCACACTGACCTCTCTCTGTTCCTTGACAAACTGGGACCCTCCTGTCTCAGGAAGCTTCTGCGTGTTTCTTCCGTCTGGAACACTCACACAGGGGCAAGCCCTGTTCCACAACTTCCTTCAGGTCTCAAATGCCACCTTAGCGGAGGGCCTTCCTTGACCCACCTCTCTAAAATCGCACCCTGGGTGTTCTCTGACCCCTAACCCTAACTTTGCTCACCACGGACCGCCACTGACATCATTCATTTACATGTTTGATTCTGTCCATCTCCTCACCATTAATGACGGCCCAAGGGGATCTCGGGTGCCTGGCATGTAGTAGGTGCTCAGCAGATGGACAGGGGCATGGTGGAGACCAAAAAGATGCACCAGCCTCTTTTCTTGTACTACCACACGCCTGTTGTGCGCTCGAGCAACTTCATGTAATCTTTTGTGGCTTGTTTCCCTCGCTGTAAAGCCTACTTGGGAGGCTTTTGAGGAAGGTCAGAGGTAATACATTTAAAGGATCCGAGACATGGTCAGTGCTCAGTTAGATGGGGGCCACAAAGGCCACTCAGTGGCTCTTTGTGTGCCCCCAAGATGTAACAGTTATCTCATGTGCCCCAGGATGGAGGGGTGAGAGCAGATGGAGGTAACACTGCAGAGGGCGCTCCTGCCCCCACTTTCCTCTTCATGCCCTGACCCGGGGCACCTTGAGCATTTTTTTTTTTTTGAGTGGGAGTCTCACTTTCGCCCAGGCATGCTGACGGCCACCGCAGCCTCAACCTGCTGGACTCAGGCAATCCTTCTGCCTCAGCCTTCCAAGTAGCTAGAACCATAGGCGCACACCATCACACCCGGCTAATTTTTTGATTTACTGTAGAGACAAGGTCTCACCATGTTGCTCAGGCTGATCTCGAACCCCTGGGCTCAGGCAATCCTCTCGCCTCCGCCTCCCAAAGTGCTGGGATTACAGGGGTGAGCCACCACGCCCGGCTCCTGAGCATTGCTGCTCCTGTGTCCCCAGCACCATCAGTTTCCTGCCAAAGCCCCCCAGCTGATGGTCATGTCTGAATAGGACCTGCAACTTAAGTCCCTCCCCGATTCCAGCTTTGGATCCAGGAAGCCCTCCATGTGGGAAGCTGAGGCGCTTGCTGGGAACGTATAGGCCCGTCTGGACTTTATGAGCCATGGACCCCATGGATCCTTCTCTGGCAAAGTGCCCACGCTTGTGAGGTGGGCAATGCTTGGCAAGCTAGGTGGCTTGCAGGGCAGGTAAGTTTTCCCTGGCTGGTCAGTGAAAGTGACCAAATAATAGTTTCCCTGTGTACCACCAGGGGGCACCAGAGGTTGCCCAGCTCTTGAGAAGACTCTGGGATCTGTCTCTCAAGGTGTCTGTCTGGCTTTCCTCCTCCTTGGGCCTGGAGCATCCTTGCAGGAAAAGAAGAGGTGTGATGTTCGCGCTTTCCCACCCACTAACTTGCTGGGGCCTGCCAGCCAAAGCGGGTCCGCAGTGAGGGACTGGAGGTCAGGATTCTAGACTCAATGTTTTATTATTGATAAGCATTTGTGAATCCCTTGCCCTATGAGCTCCACCAGTCCTGCCCTCAGATTCCCAGCCTGGGGTAGGGAGTGCATCCTGGCCTCTTAGACCATCTGCCTGCATCTGGCCCTGATCAAGGCTATGCCAAGTTTGCCGCACCACAGGTCAGGGAGGCATGCGGCCGGCATCAGAAGGGTCATGGCCAGGTCCGTGTTCTCAGAGATGACTCTCCCTCCAGGAGGTGCTCAGTTTCAGCTACACAGGCTCTCGGAGGGGGCTCTGGGAGCCTGTTGCCTGCTGGTGAGGAGCTGAGCCACAGAGACCTCCAGATTCAGCCTGCTGAATGTTCCTCCACAGCAGAGCCGAGCTGAGTAGTAGCAGTGGGCTGTCACTTCTGTCCTGAGGTTCTCGGGTGGTTAGCAGGAGTGCCAGGGTCAGAAGGTCCAAGGAGGTGCCTCACAGTGGATAGAGATGCCAGAGGCTGTGCAAGATGGGGTGGGCAGGAGGCATACCCCAGGGAGAGAGAGACAGAGAGAGAGAAACTCAGTTGAGTCTCTTGATCTGATTTCACCAGCCCCGAGCCTACAGTCCTCGGCAACCCCCCTCGGTACTAAACAGATAGTCCCTTGGGTCCTGGGTGCACCCTCCCCCCACCACCAGCTCTTAGAGATAAGAATCATTAAGGAAGCCGGGCTTGGTGGCTCAGACTGTAATCCCACGCCTTTGGGAGGCTGAGGTGAGTGGATTGCCTGAGCCCGCGGGTTCGAGACCCGCCTGGGCAGCGAGACCTCATCTCTACAATAAATCAAAAATGAGCCGGGCGTGGTAGCGCACGCCTGTAGTTCCAGCTACTGGAAAGGATGAGGTGGGAGGATCGTCGGAGCCCAGCAGGTCGTGGCTGCGGTGGCCAGGAGCGGCCACTGCACTCCAGCCTGGGCGACAGAGTGAGACTCCAACTCAAAAAAAAAAAAAAGAATCTTTAAGGAGTCTATCTCCCCAAGTCAGGCACTTTGCCTGCTCAGCCAGGACCTCAAGCCTGCATTAGGGTCTGGTGAAGACCGTGGCCCCCCTAGAAGCCCTCCCGGCCTGTCTCTGACCTGCACTGAAAGCGAGGGTCTCCCGGGTGGGTCTTGAGCACCTGGCGCACCGCGGAAGGAGGCTCCAAACCCATCTGCTCTGCCCGATGCCAACGCTGCAGCCGAGTGATCCCTGCCAAGGTGGGGGCAAGACTTTGGGGCCTCCGGGAGGATGCAGCCGAGTGCAGGCCAAAGAATGTGTGTTTGGGGGTGTGTCCCAGGAGCCTCTTCTTCTCCCCGCCCCAGGCTCAAGAGACAGTGCCCGAGCGGCAGGCAGGAGCTCGGGTGGCTTCAGACGTGTGGGTGACAGGTGAGGATGCGCTCCGTGGGGCCTGGGTGGGGCTCTCACCTGTGCAGGGCCCATACTGCCAGGCCAGGTCAAACTGCCTCAGCAGCTCCAGCTCCGCGGCCTCCTCGCCGGGCGGCCGGGGCTCCTCCCCTGCAACGACAGCTGCTCCTCAGACCCGCCCGGGCCTCCGCCCTGCGCCTGGTCTCCGTCCCCTGGCCCTCGCCTGGCCGCCGTGCCACGGCCGGCCGGCCTTCCTCGCCACCCCTCCGCC
>NW_007070842.1:17471-18093 GCF_000164805.1 Carlito syrichta | reverse complement strand
GGGTCCGGAGATCCGAAGAGAGTTCGGGCTAATCCAGCCCCTTCCCTGCTCCCGGCCCACCCCCGCCGGCCCCGGGAGACCTGGCTGGAGAAGCCCCTGGGTTCTGAAAGCTCCGTTCTCACAGTCGGTGCCCAAAGGCTCTGCCCGCTCTGGGTCCAGGCAGGCGGTTGCCTTTGTGGCTCTCCTGGGGTCCCACATCCTGCCTCTGCCCGCCCTGCTGGTCAGGAAGATTCCATCCTTGAGCAAGAGCCAGAGCAGAAGTCTAGCGCCCACCCCCACCCCACCCCCGATGTATTCGGGTCCCCACGTCTCCGTTGGCACAGTCGGCCCTGTCTCTCACAATAGCGCAAATAGGAGCAGAAAACACTAACGATAAACCTAGCACTCATGTCGCACTTAACCATAGGCCAAATACTGTTCTGAGCACGTTCCCACGTACTCACTCCATGGATGTGAAAAGGTTTTTGAAAATAGGAAGTAAGCTAATTGTGATCACTGCCGATTGCACAGGCATTGTGGGGCCCATCAAACGGCAGTTCCTCCTTGCACCCCAGGAGCTCACAGTCCCACAGGGCAGATAGATGAGAGTCTACAATTCCTTTTTTTTTTTTTGAGTTGGAGT
>NW_007070842.1:14016-17198 GCF_000164805.1 Carlito syrichta | reverse complement strand
GGTCTCGAACCCGTGGGCTCAGGCAGTCCACTCACCTCAGCCTCCCAAAGGCGCGGGACTACAGGCTGAGCCACCGAGCCCGGCTGAGTCTACAATTCCTTACAGAAGAGAGGGTCAAGGTGGGTCAGAGACCACGGGGATAAGTAGCATCGGAAGGCCTCCCGGAGGAGGTGGGCTGTTGTAAACAGTGTCTCTCAATTCTCCACCCATGACCTTTGTCCCTTGGGCTCCTGTCATTGCTGACTCACCCCTACTGCCGCCTCCCCCTCACCAACTTCCTGGCAGCAGGCAAAAGTGCTGGCCAGTGGGAGTCTGGGAACCAGAACAGGGACCAGCCCAGCTCTAATCACCCTCTAGAGAGCCCATCCGGTTCTTCCTTCCAGGGGTACCCGGAGGGCGGGGCAGAGACGCCAAGGCTGACCCCCTGCCTGCCTCCTCTCCCACTGCTCTGGGTGCTGCGTGCTCTGTGTCAGGAGGAGGGGACAAGGGAGGAGAGGGTTCTGGAGAGTAGACCACCAAAGTGGTGGAGGAGGGGAAGGCCTCGTCTTCAGGGGCCGCTCCTGCCTGGCAGTTCCACCGGCTTCCTCGAGGAGGGAGATTGAGGGTGCAGTGCACAGAGCCGGAGGGCCCGTCCCTGCTGCATTGTTGGGGCTGGGCCTGGTCTAATCCTCCCATCTGCCTTCTGGACGCAGTGGGGCCCACATTCAGGGAGACAGGGGCCCTGCCGAGTGGGGGATGGAAGAAGAGAGGCCCTCCCCACCAGGGCTGGGAAGGGCGTAGGTGTTGAGTCTAGTTGGGCACTGAACACTGGAAGGGGAAATGGTGCCCAGACTCTGGGGGATTGACTGCCCCCTCCCCGACGGTCTCATAAGGGGCTCTTGGGCTGTTCCCAGCGGTATGTGGCACCCACCTCCTGAGTCCACCAAGCCCCGAGGGAGTAGGGAGCCATGGGTGGGGCAGACCCCTCCTCATTCCTGGTCCCTCCCACCCCTGAAAGCTGATAGCCGTGGGGCCCTGCCACCGCCCAGGGAGCGTGAAATGGGGTGTGCCGCTGGGCAGCCACAGCAGCTCGCACTGCCGCCTGGTCCTATTCCCTTCTCTCCTTTGGCAGCCTCTGGCACCCTGACCTGCCCTGTGGATGCTATCTGGGCCGTCCCGCCAGCTTCCCCCTGCTCTGCCTGGTTCAGGCCCTGCCAGCCTCTCCCACCCAGCTCCCCAGGCCCAAGAAAGAGAATCAGAGTGGTCAGCGCAAGTGTGGGTACCCTAGAACTGGCTTTCTGACCTGGAGTTGAGAGAGCTCTCCACCGGCAGCCCTGCCCTCCCCTCCAAGTCAGAGAGCCGTGGGGTTGAGCCCAAGAGAAACGTTGGTACCCAGGGACTTTGGAACCACCCCTGTCTAGCTGGCATCCCTCCCTGGCTCAGCATCTGAATCCTGATGAGAGGCCACAATTTCTAACAGAATGAAGGAATTGGCCTGCCCACCCCTGGATCTTTCCCATTTTTGCTTTCCAGCCCTGTCTGCCTTTTATCAGCTTCTTGCCTAGAACTCTTTCCCCTACTCAGGCAGCCTCCTAAGCATATCCCCAAAACTGCTCTCCTGGCGTCTGTCACAGTTCAGGCTTCAGGCTGCAAGGCCAGGCCAGGGGTCAGGCTGGGGCCAAGTCCTCTTTCCTTGGGGGAATGTCCTAAGACCCAGGCAGAGGTTTCTTGGATCGGGCCTGACACCCAGAGGTCGGTGACGGGCCTAGTAGGAGTGACCTTTACACCTGGCCCGGGAACACTCAGGCCCTTGCCTTGGGCCAAAGGCCAAAGTCCTGGGGAGCCCAGGAGAGAAGAGACCCGGAACAGGCAGCCCAGCACCTTCCTGAGAGCTGAGGCCCACCACTGACTGCTCCCAAGGAAAGGGGGATTAGGCCTGGCTTAGCTCAGACAATGTGGCAGGATCAGGGGCCTGGCACCGCGCAGGCGCCCAAGAGCCCCTGCCCTTCCCCCGGCTCATGGTGGGGCTTGTGGGGAGAGCCAGGGAGGGCAGGTGGAGGGAGGGGAAATGCTGCCTGGGGCCCAGTGGGCTGTGGGGCGTTTCCAGCTCTCCTTCGCTCTCCCGGCACCCTCCTCCTCACTCCCTGGGGCCCTGCCACCCACCCTGAGCTGGAAGTCGGGCCAGCTCACGAGATCCCGGGCAGCCAGACTGACACCCCCAGCCCCCAACATACTCACACGCCCTGGGCCCCATTCCCCCCCCCGTGGGCCAGAATTCTTTCCTCCTTGGGCTCACTACAACCCCACCCCCAAGGCCCTCCTCTCCCTGGTCCAGGTTCTCTGGCCTCGTGAGCTTAAGGGGCAGGAGCCTGGGGGACGGAAGGGGGTCTCTCCTGCACTGTTCCACCACCCTCCACACTTCCTCCCACCTGGGCCTTCTTGGCTCTGGAGAAATTCTGGGGGGACTCGAAAAGGGGCCCTTCTGGCTGTTTCTCACATTGACCACCAGGTGTCAGACTTGGCCCACCTGGGTGGAAGGTTCTAGTTAACCCGTTTCCACCCATAGCCAGGCCTTGGAGATCAGGGCAAATTGGGTCTCTGAACCAGCAGTGCTGCGGGACCCTAAAGGCTAGGACTGGGGAACGGACTGGAACTCTGGCTCTACAGCTTTCTCCCAGTAATTCCCTCACCCCCACCCCATCACCCAACTGACAAGGGCTTTGTCCCCTGCTGGGAAATTCTTTGGGAACTAGGCTGAGTCAGGGAGCTCCAGAATTGAACGAACAAAGGCAGGGACAGTGTAGCCCCACGAAGGAAGGAGGAGTTGGGAGGAAGCCTCCGGTCAGAGCGCCCAGCCAGGCCTGAATCACTAGCCCTCGCCCTGCCCTCTAGGCTAGGGGGGCAGAGGGGGCAGAGGGCTTCCCTGTGCCCCTTCCCCCTCTGGGGTGGCCGTGGCAAGTGGGAGAGCATACGTGTGTGTGTGTGTGTGTGTGTGTGTGTGTGTGTGTGTGTGTGAGAGAGAGAGAGATGAGTGCTTGAATGAGGCGTCTTGTCTTGGAAGTCGGGCCAGTCTTTGCCAAAGCCAGACACTGGCGAGGTCTGACTATTTGTGTCCGTACTCTCAAAGGCAGGTGTGTTTCCAAGCACTCAAGATGCCGATGAATTTTCTCATCCATACGTGCGATCGGAGGTGAGCGGGAAGA
>NW_007070842.1:5443-13996 GCF_000164805.1 Carlito syrichta | reverse complement strand
CACTGCAGCGCCTCGATCCTTATGTTGGCCTCTGGATTCCTGGGCCTCTGACTCCAAGGCCGTACTGAAGAGGTGGAACCCAGATGACCAGCAGAATCTCATCAGATCTCCTGATGCAGCTGCAGGTGGAAAGCCAATGACAGACTCACAGAAAACACTGGAGACCCGTCGCCTGCCAGGAGCTACCTGTCCTGGGGTGCTGGCATTTTCACAAGAGGACCCGGGCGACGTGCTCACACCACCCGGCACCCTCATTTGGAGCTAGTTGGGAGAGAGTTCAAGAACTCAGACGCTGGCTGGGCTCGGTGGCTCAGCCTGTCGTCCCAGCACTTTGGGAGGCCGAGGTGAGTGGATTGCTTGAGTCCGCGGGTTCGATACTTACCTGGGCAACTTGACAAGCTCTCATCTCTACAATAAATAAAAAATGAGCTGGGCGTGGTAGTGCGCGCCTGTAGTTCCAGCGACTCGGAAGGCTGAGGCGGAAGGATGGCCGGAGCCCAGCGGGCCGAGGCTGCGGTGGCCGGGAGCGGCCACTGCCCTCCAGTCTGGGCGACAGAGGGAGACTCCACCTCAAAAAGAAAAAAAAAGAACTCAGACTCTGCAGTGACCCCTCTGACTGTGCCTTCACCTGCCTCCAGCTTCTCTAACTCTCACCCCCCGGAGCTGTCTGCGCCCTCAGCGTGCGTGAACCCCAGCCCTCCCCACTTGGGGTGCTTTTCTGGGTCCATTCCTCTCCTCTGTTCCCTCCACTGACCACTCTGTCCACACTGAGTGGCTCATGACCACTCTGTAGTCGTTTCCGGCAGCCTGGAATACGTCACCCTCTGATTCTCTGTGATTTCGGCCTTGCCAGTTCTCAGCCCCGGGAAATGCCCTCTCTTCACTCTGTCCTCTTCTCTGGCCGTCTCTGGCATGCTGAGGAATGTCACAGTCCAAAGATGTGTCTGCTGATATCACCTGGTTTCTTAGAGCTGTCCAGCAACCCTTTGGATTCTTCTCTGGTGTCTCCTTCCATTCCCCAAACCTCTCTATTTTTTCCCAGCCACCACTTTTCACTCAGCAATAACATGCTTAAATCTTAAAAACAACAGGCCAGGTGCAGTGGCTCATGCCTGTAATACCAGCCCTTTGGGAGGCTGAGACCCGAGAGGATTGCTTGAGCCCTAACCTAGGCAGCATAGCAAGGCCTTATCTCTTTAAAAAAATGTTTGAAAAAATTAGCCAGGCGTGGTGGCTCACACCTGCAGTCCCAGCTACTCAGGAGGCTGAGGCAGAAGCATCGTCTCAGCTCAGTAAGCTGAGTCTGTGGTAAGCCGTGATCGTGTGACTGCACTCCAGCCTGGGTGACGGAGTGAGACCTTGACTCAAAAATACCCCCCAAAACAAAACAAACAACAACAAAACAAACAGAAACCTTCTTTGATCCTGTGAACCCCTCTGGATAGTCCCTTTACCAGCAAACTCTGAGGGACCTGCTTATCGTGTCTGTTTCTGCCCATCACGTCCCTCTTTGATCACACAATTCAGTGGCTGTCCCTCATCTGTTCTTTCTTCTTTCTTTTTTTTTTTTTTGAGTTGGAGTCTCACTCTGTCGCCCAGGCTTGAGTGCAGTGGCACGCTCCTGGCCACTGCAGCCTCGACCTGCTGGGCTCTGGTGATTCTTCCACCGCAACCTTCCAAGTAGCCAGAACTACAGGCGCACGCTACCACATCTGGCTGGTTTTTTTTTTTTTTTACTTTATTGTAGAGACGAGGTCTCACCAAGTTGCCTGGACGGGTCTTGAACCCATGAGCTCAGGCAATCAATCCACTCACCTCGGCCTCCCAAAGTGCTGGGATTACAGGCTGAGCCACCGAGCCCAGTCGGCATTCTTTCAGTTTCTCTGGGGCAGCTGAGACTGTGGGTCAGCTCCCCTCCTTCAAAGTCTCATCTTTCAACTTCGAAAATGCTGTGGTCTTGACATTCTCTAAATCAGTTTAAAGCCAATTATCAAGGACTCTACGGTGCCAGGTATTACACTAACATGCAACAGGGATGTGAAAAGGGGTTAATCTGCCCTCAAGAGGCAATTTGTTTGAAAAGGAGACAGACCAGCTCTGTGGCTCAGCCTGTCATCCCAGCACTTTGGGAGGCCAAGGCGAGTGGATTGCCTGAGCCTGAGGGTTTGAGACCAGCCCGGGCAACTTGGTGAGACCTTGTCTCTACAATAAATAAAAAATTAGCTGGGCATCGTAGCAGGCACCTGTAGTTCTGGCTACTTGGAAGGCTGAGGCAGAAGGGTTGCCAGAGACCAGTAGGTCGACGCTGGGGTGGCCGTAAGCGTGCCACTGCCCTCCAGCCTGGGTGATGGAGTGAATCTCCGACTCAAAAAAACAAAAAAAAAAAAAGAAAAGGAGACAAATACACTTGTCTTAACTTCATTCTGTACCATCCTCATCTGTCCAAATTCTGCCCATCCTCCAAGAATGGTGCCAAATCCTACCTCATGCATTTATCCAAAAGCACTTCTGTGTGCTGGCATTGGTAAGACCTCCGTGGAAGTCAGTGATGACTTCAGGCCCTATCATCACCCCTAGAAGGCCTCCACCCAACCAGACACGGCTCCTTCCAAGACTTCCGTGGTTTTGTTGCCTGGATCTTTCTTTCTGCACTTAATAGAGCTCTCCTTTATAGTCTAGTATTGCGGAGGGTGGGGGGATACAATACCCTTTTCTTTTTTTTTCTTTTTGAGTTGGAGTCTTACTCTGTCACCCAGGCTGGAGTGCAGTGGAACGCTCCCGGCCACCGCACCCTCGACCTGCTGAGCTCAGGTGATCTTTCTGCCTCGACCTTCCAAGTAACTGGAACCACGGGCCCATGCCACCACGCCCGGCTTATTTTTTGATTTATTGTAGAGACGAGGTCTCGCCAAGTTGCCCGGGCTGGTCCCGAACCCCTGAGCTCAGGCAATCCTCTCGCTTTGGCCTCCCAAAGTGCTGGGATGACAGGCTGAGCCACCACACCTGGCCTACTATCCCCTTTTCGAAATTGTTCCCCACACTCATCGGGCACCTTCTTTAGCCAGAGTCTGAGCCGGGTGCTGCGATAGACAAAGAGGACCCAGAAGCTGCCCTCAAGCAACTCAGCGTTGGTTCTGTGCCAGCTCTCTGATGCGCGCTCTCACGCCTTCTAAACTCCGCACTCCTGGTGGCTCCTGCCTCCTGCTTGTATGTCACGGTCGCGACTCATTTTTGGCTGTGTAGGGAGATAGCCTGGGATACCCTCTCTTTTCTATCTTGATAGGCAGGGAGCAGGGCTTGCAGGTGCCCCTGGCATGCCCGGGCAGATGTCTCCATCTGGAGAGCCTGGACCCCTCAGGGTGGGACACGTTCCCTCTAACTTGGACCAGATGACTCAGGAACATTCAGCAGGGCCCGGCTCGCCCCGCCCACACGCACGGCTTCCCCATCCATAGCTCCTGCACCTACGCTCTGACCTCTCCCTTCTCTAGTGGCACCGCCTGTCTGCATCACACGTGTCTGCTTTTGGCCCTTAGTAAATTGCAGGTCAATGGATCCTTTCTTCCCAAATAGACTGTAAGCCCGAGGAGGGCAGGAGCCAAATTAGGGTTCCAGCTGCCTGTCGCTTTCCTACACTAGTTAACAGGGATGGGTCAGTAATTAGGTCTTTAAAATACTGATTGACACGACTGTCATTTGTTACTTCTTTTGCTTAAGGCATTGTCTCCAGGAGGTCCTTGTAAAGATCCATGGGAGCAATTAATAATAACCTGGAAGCAATTAATCCATGAATTTACCCAGTGGTTCTTGACTAAAGTGTCATGGCGTGCTGATATAGGCCAAGTGATCTGTAATTACCGTAAGTACTGGTGCTACAGCCAAGCATCTTATCTCTATTGTTTCCGTTATCCTCTCCAACAATCTTATGAGTATGTAATTGTCCCCACAATACTGATGGAGAAACTGGAGAATAGAACGCTTTGTTTTTTTAAATTTTTTGAGTAGGAGTCTCACTCTTTGGCCCAGACTGGAGGGCAGTGGCACGCTCCCAGCCACCACAGCCTCGACCTGCTGGGCTCCGGCGACCCTTCCATCTTAGCCCTCCAAGTAGCTGGAATTACAGGCGTGCGCTACCACGCCTGGTCAATTTTTTATTTATTTTAGAGACGAGGTCTCGCCAAGTTGCCTGGGTAGGTCTCGAACCCACAGACTTAGGCAATCCACTTGCCTCAGCCTCCCGAAGTGCTGGGATTACAGGCTGAGCCACCGAGCCTGGCTGAATAAAACTCTTTAATCTGTTGAAGGTCACACCACTAGGAGGTTAGGAAACTGGGATTTGCGCTCAGGTCCTTCCTTGAAGAGCATTTGACCCATTTTCTCATAGTCTGATAGGAGATTTTCTCTTTTTCCAAACATGCTTTCTTTTATTATTATTATTATTTTATTTTTTGTTTGAGACGGAGTCTCACTCTGCCACCCAGGCTGGAGTGCAGTGGCACGCTCACAGCCATTGCAGCCTCAACCTGCTGAACTCAGGCGATCCTTGCGCTTCCATCTTCCAAGTAGCTGGGACAACAGGCACGTGTCACCAAGCCCGGTTAATTTTTGTTTTGCTTTGTTTTGTTTTTTGGAGTTGGAGTCTCACTCTGCCCACCCAGGCTGGAGTGCAGTGGCATGCTCATGGCCACCGCAGCCTCGAATTGCTGGGCTCCGGCGATCCTTCTGCCTCAGCCTTCCAAGTAGCCAGAACTACTTGGCACACGATACCACACCCAGCTAATTTTTTGATTTTTTATTGTACAGATGAAATCTCGCCAAGTTGCCCAGGCTGTTCTTGAACCCGTGGGTTCGGGCAATTCCCTTGCCTCCGCCTCCCAAAGTGCTGGGATGACAGGCGTGAGCCACTGCATCCGGCCAATTTTTTAATTTATTGTAGAGACGAGATCTCGCCAAATTGTGCAGGCTGGTCTGGAACCTGTGGGCTCAGGTAATCCACTTGCCTCGGCCTCCCAGATTGCTGCAATTACAGGCTTGAGACAGTCTGGGTGACAGAGTGAGACGCCAACAAAAAGAAAGAAAGAAAAAAGTCACAGCTGAGAATTGTGACTTGGCCTCGGTCACCCTCCCTAGAAAAGAAGGATGTTGAGGTGAGGGTCACTGCTCCCGAGGTCCTCCTGGACAGCCATTGGTGGGAGTCCTGGGGAAGCTGGGGACCGGGTGGCCGGAGGCTGACACTTGGGGGAGATGGGCAGAGGGGAGAAATTCAAGGCGGGGAGACAGACCTATGAGCCCAATAAAGCACTCCAGAGGGGTGAGGAGACAGCAAAGGTGGGGAGAAGGAAAAAGGAGACAGAGGCTGTTTAGAGGGGCCTGAGGGCTCATGGGGGTGGTGGTGGGAGTGGCAGTGGCCAAGTCCGAGGTGTGCACAGCGCCCTGGTGCACCGAGGGAAGAGCGCCCTTTCCCTGAGTTCTGTGCACCCCCTGCAGAGGAGAGGCGGAACGTAAGAACTGGGGTGGGCAAAAACCAGGAGGGCCAGCGAAGAGCCCCCGGGAGGGAGAAGACCAGGCGAGGGACCAAGTTCTGGGGCAAGCATTTTATGTGTTAATACAAGAATAGAAATTCTGCAATAAATATCATCTAATAAATAACATCTCCAAATAAATAAATATTAATACAACACACTTAGAGTCATGAGTGGGTAGGGCTTTGGGGCAGGGCCTGGGGGGGCTGCCACCCCACACCCCAAAATGCTACTGCAATGTAAACTTTCAGGAAATTCTGTGGCTGTGGCTACAGTTGCCCTCCCCAGCCCGGGCAACCACAGATACCCTGGAAAAGGGGGCAGAGAGGATGGCAGCGTGATGCTGGCAAGGAAACGTAGGCATGTCCTGACGCTCAGCGCGGCTTCTCGCCACTCTGTGCCGATTGCGCTGGTGACTCCTGGGTCTGATCTGGTCTGTCCCTGCCCCTCTGCTTTCAATATCGTCTCTTCCGGTCTACGGGCCACCTCCAGTGCAGACCCCACCTTGGGTTTTTAATCTCATCTCTTCTTGTTTCCTGAATCGGATGTGTGGTTATCTGTGGGCAGGGGTGCCACCCCCGTCCAAGGAGAGTGGGGCAGTCACAGGGCTTCACCCCAGAAAGGCATGTGCGGTGTGGCCCCCCCAACCCCTGTCCTCAGGTGTGCTTCCTGAAAGTGCCACTTGAGAGGCTGGTGGGCACTGGCCAAGGAGCAGGCAGGAAGCAGGAGGCCGGAGCCTTTGCGTCAACTTGAACCACTTTGGACTCCCCCGAGCATGGCTTCCTGCGGAATGACAGGGCCTGCGTACCTCCTCTCCAGGGCCTGGAGGCCTCTGGGAGGTGGGGGGAGACGGGGCTTGCGGTATCTTACACACCCCCACCCAAGTCCAGGGGCGAGCCAGAGGCTCATGGCTTTTCTTGTCTCCTGGCTGGACAAGGGTTGGCATCCAGGGTTCGGGGTTGAGCCGGGGGTGGGGTGGGGGGGAGGAGGTGGCGAAGGCCGGAGATCAGAAGCCACGGGCCTCCAGGCGCAGGGTGACCGCCGCGGCGGGGGGCTGCATCTTCTTCTTGAGCCGGTTGAAGTCCTTGGCTGAGCGCCACAGCCAGGTCTGCAGCTCCTTCAGCAGCCAGAAGTCATCCATCTTCTGGAGGAAGTCGCTGTGGGCAGGGCCCGGGGTCCAGGTGGGCTCAGTCCCGGGTAAAGGCTGGGGCAGCGGGTAGCCCAGAGCCGCCATGACGCCTGCAATGCTGCCCAGCAGGCCCTGGAGACTGGTGCAGAAGTGGGCCAGGCTGCGGCGCAGCTCGGCCGTGGCGGCCTGGCGGTTGAGGCCACGCAAGTAACACAGGAGGTGGCTATAGGCCTCGTAGTTCTGGGTCAGCCGCAGTTTGTCATTGAGGCTTCGCCACACATCCAAGTTGACGGTGGCCCTGGGCAGAGTCTCTGCCCCTAGCCGAGGCGGGTTGAAGTCAGGCTCGTTGAAGGGAGGCCCCAGGTAGTTCAGCTGTGAAAAGGAGAGGGTGGTGGGGAACGGGAGGGGGGCGGGACAGCTAGCTCACCACCGAGGGGGTGCCTGGCCCCAAAGCTTCCGCTTCTGGCGGCCCCTGACGCTGGCCCTGCCTCCACGCTGGCCTGTCTGGCCTCCGGCCTCCCCTAAGTTTCTCCAGCAAGGATATCATTTCACGGAGGTGACAGTTGAAGCAGTGGGGGTGAGGCGCTCTCCTAGGGAGAGACATAGAAAGAGAGAACCACGCAGGAGCTGCTCGGGAAGGGCGTGCTGATTGGCTGGCGGGCGAGCCTTGGGAGAGCGCCCACCGCAGGGCAGAGCAAGAGGAGCCACGGGAACCAGGAGGTGAGGCTGGAGAGGTAGAAGGTGGCCCAGGGGGGTGCAGAGGCCAAGGAAGAGGAGTTCAAGAAGGCAGCAGTGATCAGCAGTGCGGCTGCAAAACAGAGAGCAAGGAGAATAAGGCTTAAAGACGCTGACGGAGCTGGGTGTGGTGGCTCACGCCTGTCATCCCAGCACTTCGGGAGGCGGAGGCGAGAGGATTGCCTGAGCCCAGGGGTTCGAGACCCGCCCGGGCAACCTGGCGAGGCCTCGTCTCTAAATCAAGAAAAATTAGCCAGGCGTGGTGGCGCGCGCCTGTAGTTCCGGCTACTTGGAAGGCTGAGGCGGAAGGATCGCCTGAGCCCAGCAGGTGGAGACTGTGGTGGCTGCGAGCGGGCCACCGCGCTCCAGCCCGGGTGACAGAGTGAGACTTCGACTCAAAAAAAAAAAACCAATAAAACGAAACACTGACGGGCTTGGCAGGAAGGAGGTGCCTGACGACCTTGGAGAGAACCAGTGCTGGGCCTGGAAGCCAGATTGCAGGGGGTTAAGGAGTGAGTGGGTGGAGAGGAAGTGGAGGCAGAGGGTGTAGACCACTCCTTCGAGAAATTTGGCAGGGAAAGCCAGGAGAGGAAAGGGTCGGGAACTAGAGGGGGTAGCCGAGTCCAGCAAAGGCTTTCTGCACCGGGAAACGGGAGAGAACAGCGGGCTTGAAAGGCAGGAGGGCCGTGGGCACCAGAGCCCCTCTCGCCCCTCTGACATGCCAGGTCCCATCGGCTGAAGGGATGGGGGACGGAGGGGGACTCGCTAACACCCCCAAGGACGGGGTCCGCGGAGAGGAGCGGGCTGCAGAAGGAAGAAACTGAGGCAGTCTCGAGGGGAGCAACAGGGGAGGGTGTAGAAGGCGGCGTAGTCCGGGAAGGAGGGCAAAGCCCTTGCCAGCCCTCAGGGGGCTGCCGGGGCCTGGGGCGAGGGGCGAGGGAGGTGTGTGGCTGGGCGAGGAGGGAGAAGAGCCGGGTGAGGCCTGGGACAGCCAAGGGCCCAGGGGGAGGTTCACACACTGACAAGCACGGAGACAAACTAATTTCCTCGGTGTATCCTGGGGCTGGAGCCAGTTCCCCCGCCACCTCCTCCCTGTTCTTTCCCTGGCTCCAGAGTAGGGGCTGGGATATGGAAGAGGAACACGGGAAGAGGGGGCCGGTTCCCCAT
>NW_007070842.1:1733-5060 GCF_000164805.1 Carlito syrichta | reverse complement strand
TGGCAGCCAGTGGGGCAGCGGGCCAAGGCGGGTGCGAGGCCTGCCCACATGCCTGGTCCCGAGGCCGGGAATGGGGCGGGGGGCACCCAAGAGGGAAGGGCCGGGGCAGGCCAGACGGAGAGACGGCGTGGAGCCACGGGCCCTCCTCAGCGCCCCATCATTCGCCCGGACCCCCCGCCGTCAGGCCTCGCCCCCCAACTCCCCGATTCCTCAGCCAGATACTCACATAGGTCCCAGCCAAGCTGCGGAGTTGGTGCTCCAGGTAGCGGGTGAGGTCATAGGTTTTCTGGATGGAGGGGCCAGGCCCTGGGTCCCCTGTGCGATTGAGAGCTGGCACTGCAGGGAGGTACCAGAGTACCGTGCACAGGCAAGCCAACATCCCCCACGAGTCCCCTGCAGACAGGATGGGCAAGAGGCGTGAGCGCGGGCCCGGGCCAGGCGGGAGGCGGCTGGCAGCCAGCCCCTCAGGTGTCCGTCCCCACCTTGGGCTGGGAGGGGGCTGAGGATGGGACATCAGATGGGAGGCAGCGGGGATGGAGGGGGGGTAGGGAGGAGGCATGTGCACGTTTGCGGATGAGGACTTGGCACCCGTGTCTATCAGTAGATGTTTAAAAGCGTATCTGTGTGTCGGCTGGGAAAGTCTTTGGCATGTGTCACTGTGTGTGCGCCAGCATGTGTGTGTGCGCGCACGGAGGGATGGGGCCAGGCCTAGGGACTGAGAATCGGTGTGTCTGGGTTCCACTTGTACCCCAGCCTCCTCTTCCAGTCTCGGTGTAGCTTGAGGGGAGTCAAAGAGTGGGAACTGCACATGTCAAAGCTGGCGGGCTGAGCGGCCCTTGCGGCAGGGGCAGGAGAGAGGCTGCGGCCCAGGAGGGAGTCAGCCATGGGAGGCAGGGTGTGGGGTTAGGCCGTGGGGTCAGGCTGAGGGGCTAGCTTGGGGTTGTTTTAGGATGACCCCTGAGGGTGGGAAGCGGGGGTGGGTCAGGTTGAGGGAGATTTAGGATTCACCGCAGGGAGTGGGGGCGGTGTGAAGGTTTGCCCCCTTCCTGGTATTGGGTGGGGAAAAGTTTGACTTAAATGAGGGCTTTCCGTCGGCCTGCTGGCGGGAGGTGGGGACACAAAGGGGAGAACTGTGCAAGGTGAGTCAGGCTTGTCAGCTGATGGCACTGGGGAGTTGGACATCCCAGGATGTGAGGTGTCAAAAGGCCAGCGCTCAGCCGGGCTCAGTGGCTCAGCCTGTAATCCCGAGCCTTTGGAAGGCTGAGATGAGTGGATTGCCTGAACCCGCGGGTTCGTATCCGCCTGGGCAGGCGAGACCTCATCTCTACAATAAAATCAAAAAATCAGCCGGCATGGTAGCACACGCCTGTAATTCCAGCTACTCGGAAGGCTGAGGCGGAAGGATCGCCGGAGCCCAGTAGGTCGAGGCTGCGGTGGCCAGGAGCGGCCACTGCATTCCAGTCTGGGCGACCGAGTGAGACTCCAACTCAAAAAAAAAAAAAAAAAAAAAAGGCCAGCACTCAGTGCTGTGAGGAGGGACATAGGAACTTGGGAAGCATGCTTTTCAGGGATTTTAGGTGAGGACCAACGTCAGGATTCAATGGCCATCTGGGATCGGCAAAGACAGGATTTGGATAGGATAGAGACATAATTGGCATTGAACTAGGTAGGTTTAAGGACGGGGTTACTTTGAAAAGTTTCAGATTAGTTTAACTTTGGGATTTGGTTGATTTAGTGTGGTTGAGGTTTGGGTCCGGCAGGGACTGTGGTTAGGTTTGGACAAGCAGGGGGTTCGCTGGGGCTAAGGTTTGTGAACTTGTTGATTTGGATGTCAGACGGGCTACGGCTGGCATGTCACGAAGAGTTGGGAAAGTTTGGGTTTTAAGCTTGAATAGGTGTGAAGCCATGAGTGGTTTATTTCCTCTGGTTGCTTTTTTCTACATGTTGCTTTGATAGAAATAAGTTGGAGAGGTTTAACAATTTGACAAGGTGCAAGGGATTCAGCATTCAGATGGTCTGAGATGTCACAGACTGCGGGGGTCAGGTGGGAACTTTGGCAGTGGCCCAGCTGGTCAGTCTTGACTCTTCCCGATGTTTGACTGTCTGGCTTCACGGATGGGGCATGGGGGTGGGGCACCGCCGGTCACAGAAACCCTGCTCTTTTGGGTGAAGGGCTCTTGGTTTGGGGGGTGGCTGGTGTGCACACATGCACAGATGCGTCTTAGGAGCAGACACTGACTGCTCCCTGGGGAAACAGGCGTTCTTTCCTTTTCCCTTCCGCAGCCTGTGGCTCTCCCCCTGAATACGTCTTTCCTCGTCCTTCCCATCCCTCGCTCCTGCCTGCTCTGGGTTTGAGCCCCTGTCTTGTAAGACAACACCAGGCTCTTTGCCTCACATGAAGCCTTGGGCTACCCTCAGCCTGCGGCCGTGGCTGGGTCACCTCCAGGATCCTATGGGTTCCATGCAGGGTGCGTTTTGGAGGTCGGGGACCTGCTGAGGCGGGCAGCGACCCTTCCAACTTTGAGGTAGCTTTCAGATCCAGTGTGGCCTTGCTCGGTGTTGTGACGATGCCGAGGGTCCCAGTGGAAGCAGAAGCTGGGAGCTGGGCTTGTCTGTCCTCCACCCTGCCCCGAGCAGACCTGTAAGCCAGAGCTCTGGGACTGGGCTCTGGGTGCCCCGTGGGTGACGGGGTGGTGTGCTCAGGACCCCAGCTCTGGCCTTGTCTCGCCCTCCCCTTCTGAGCCCTGTGGGACATCCCTGGGGGGGGGCAGCTCCCTATACAGGGACAGCAGGGAGAGACTGGATAAACAAGAGCTAAGTCATCTGGGCAGAAAAACGGCTCATGAAATTAACCAGACGAGGCCGGTGTTTCCAGGAATATTTCAGTTCTGAGGTAACCGTGTCACTGCAGGCTGGGGGGTGGGGGGGGCAGGGAAGAGAGCAGAAGGATCCCACTGACTGGCCCGCAGAAAGCACCAGCAAGAGGAAGGAGTCTCGGGAATCCAGAGGGAGAAGCAGCTGGGAGAGGAGAAAGGCGACAGGGCTCTGCCGTCTACCGTGGCAGCTTCCACCCGGGGCGAGACGTGTCCATACCGCAGGCAGCAAAAGAGAGAGCTGCTTGGGGCAGAGAACACCTGTGATTGAGCTGTGAGCACCAGAACCATGGCAAGCCTACCCCCCATCCCCAGGAGGGAGTACGTGGTGGGCTTCCTGGAGCCCTCCTCCACCCTCCTCTCTCTCCAGGTTCCTGGTGTGCAGGTGGACCCCGGCCACGGCCACGGGGGCTGTGACCTGGCCCCGCTCCCCCAGTCCTGGCCCCCAGCCCAG
>NW_007070842.1:0-1597 GCF_000164805.1 Carlito syrichta | reverse complement strand
CCCTCTGGGGCCAGCCCCTAATTCCATCCAGATCCCTGGGCCCTGGGAACCAAGCCCCCCCACCCCATGAAAACACACACACACACTCAGCCCACGCAAGCGCATGGCCACCCTAACACGGCTGCTCAGGCAGGGACCCCCGTGTGCACGTGTCTCCAGCCAGCTGCCCCATAGTCCTTGGCCTGTGATCCCCAGGCTGACCTCTGTCAGTGCAGATGGCCGGGGTGGCAAGGGTGGATAGGAAGAGTCAGCTGCGAGTCTGCACCTGGGATCGAGGCTCTGTGAACCCTACAAGTGGGAGCCGGGGAGGCTTCAGAGCTCCAGAGGCCTGAACACGGGGGCCAGAGGGTAAGGCCCTGCCCTCGGACCAGGCAGGGCCAGCGTCTGGGTGGCCTGAGAGGGGTCTGTGGAGGGGACTTGGGGGATGCGATGGGCTTGGGGGTGGTGTGAGATCCAGGCAGTGGGACTGTAGACAGCTGTCCCGCAGGAGACTCCTGCCTCCCCAGGCAAAGGCCCACAGAGCTCCAGCCTCTGGATGGCTGGTATTCCCTCTTCTTTCTCTCCCTTCTGGCCTCTCCTGTTCCCTTTTCCCCAGGCTGCTGAGAAGTGGCTTGGCAAGTGGGGACACACAGGCCTGGAAGTCAGGAGACCACGCTTTGCCAGCGACCCTGTGGTGACCGTGACTTTGCACAAGGAGGTTGGACTATGCATGCTGGAGTCCCTCCCTGGCTCTGTCTGGCTACCCTCTCCAGCATCCCCCTCCCTGCCCATCTTCCAGCCTGAACCACAGAAGATGAAACTGAGGTCCAGGGAAAGAAGCCGAGGGCGGGCCAGGCCCCCTGCCTGGTGAAGTCAGGAGCTGGGCTTTGGAGAGGGCCCTGGGCTGCTCCCAGCAGGGGAAGCAGGGGCCAGAGAACAGCCAGCTGAAAGCCAGAGGCAGGGAGAGAAGGAAGGAGAGTCGGACCAGTGGGGGTGAGAGGGAGAGGATGCTGTTACCAGGAGGGAGCCAGGGCGCCAGAGGCAGGTGGGACTGGGGTGGAATGTGAAGTGCCCTGGAGGGCGGCTGTGGCTGGTGTGCAGGGGGGCTGCAGAAGTGTGGACGGACAGGAGTGTGAGTGTGCCGAGTGGAGGGGACAGAGAGCCATTACACCCGTCCGGAGTGTCACTTCTGGGCTGCTGGGTGACAGTTACTGTAACCTCTGCCAGTCTCCTCCCCTGGATGACTGTGTCTGAGTGGGGGGGGGCGTCTGGTCTGTCAGGGGAACAGGACCTCTGTCCCTGCGAGGGGCAGCGTGTGCTCGGGGGCCGGGTGCCGTCAGGCAGTGAAAGCGCAGAGGTGTCCCCGGGTCAGGGCCGGAGTGGTGTCCACTGCTCCACGCCCAGCCTCTCTCCGGGGCTCAGGCCGCCCTGGCGCGCCGCCAGCCTGCCCCTCCTCTCCTGGCGTCCCGCCCCCACAGCGGGGAGGGCCGGGCAGGGCCCCGGGGCGATCGGGGGTCCTCCTGCCTCGGGGTCTGCGGGGAGCCGGGGAACGGAACGTGGGAGCGCAGAGACGAGGGGACTCTGGCGCACCCCGGGGCTTGGGGCTCCTTGGAGGGGC
>NW_007070841.1:0-607 GCF_000164805.1 Carlito syrichta | reverse complement strand
AACTTGATTTTCAAATATCGTAGAATGAAATGTGTCAACATTTGGAAGGTCTGCATGATTCAATATTTTCCAATTACTGATATTTTCCAAATAACAAACAAGGTTTGTTATCTTCAAGGTTTAAGATAGACCAGTGGATTTTAATGTAAGAGCATACGAAAAGTACACTGATTGATATGACTTTATATAGTACAGCTGACCTTTAAGAAACTGCTGTTTGTTGACTTCTGGTGAAATATGGAAGAATATCTATAATTATCTGAAGAGGCTATTACAGTATTCCTTTTTCAGACAGTATATTGGTGTGAGATCATATCAAAACAGACTGGGTGCAGAAACAGCTGTAGGAAGCCAGTGAACTTCCATTAGGCTGGGTATGAAAAAACTATGCGACCATGTAAAAGACTTACACTTTTCTTACTATTTTATTTGTCTTGGAAATTGTGGTTACTTTTTCACCGAAATGTTATGTTAACAGGGGACAAGTTTTTTTTAAATTAATGAATCAATATTTAAAGTTGTATCAGTTTTAATTTTTATTATAGTCAATGTTAATAGATATACCTATACAAACAAAAGCTCTCTGAGGGTCTCGATTTTTTTTTTT
>NW_007070840.1:0-675 GCF_000164805.1 Carlito syrichta | reverse complement strand
GAATTGAGAGGAATTAATGGAGAGCAATGGAATGGAATGGAATGGAATGAAGAGGAAAGGAAATGAATGGAATGAAATGGATTGGAATTAAATGGAGTGGAGTGAAAAGGAATGGAATGGAATGGAGAAGAATGGTATGGAGAGGAATGGAATGGAGAGGAATGGAATGGAATCAAATGCAATGGTATGGAATGGAATGGAGAGGAATTGCATACAGAGGTATGGAATTGTTGGAATGGATGGAAGGGAACGGGATGGAATGGCGAGGAATAAATTGGAATGGAATGGAATGGAATGAAATGGAAAGGAGAGGAATGGAATGGAAATTGAATGAATGCAATGGAGAGGAATGGAATTGAATGGAAAGGAATGGAGTTGAGTGTAATGGAAAGGAGTGTAATGGAATGGAATGGTATGTAGAGGAATGGAATAGAATGGAATGGAATGTAGAGAAATGGAGTGGGATGGAATGAAAATCAGATAAATAGAATACAATGTAGAGGTATGGATTGTAATGGAATTGAGTGGAATAGGAAGGAATGGACAAGAATGGAATGGAATGGAATGTAGAGGAATGGAATTAAAAGGAAAGTAAAGGAATGGAATGAAGAGGAGTGGAATGAAATGGAAAGGAGAGGAATGGAATGGAATGGAGTGGAATGGAATGGAGAGGAA
>NW_007070839.1:192075-193011 GCF_000164805.1 Carlito syrichta | reverse complement strand
GTTCAGCCTGAAAATTTGTTTCCCATCCTCTTACTTTGAGTCTGTGCATGTCCTTTCTAGTGAGATGGGTCTCTTGAAAGCAGTATATTGTTGCCTGGTGATATTTTATCCATTTTGCCATTCTGTGTCTTTTCAGTGGTGAATTTAGTTCATTCACATTCAGGCTAGTTATTGAAATGTGAGAGTTCGTCCCTATCATAGAGTTCTTAAAGAGTTGTTCTTCCACTTGGTTTATTGTCTTTCTTTTGGTTTGGGGGTTGGTTCCTGTGTATTTTATTCTTTTTCATGTACTCTTGTGAAGAATGTTATTCTTTTTTTTCCCCCTTTTCTTTTGTGTTTAGTACTTTCTTAAGTGTTTCATGTAGAGGTGGTTTGGTGGCACCGTAAGTTCTTAGGGATTGGATATCTGGGAAAGATTTTAATTCTCTCTCGCTGATGAAGCTTAATCTGGCTGGGTAGGTTATTCTTGTTTGAAATTGTTTATCTTTTAGAACTTTGAAGATAGGTCTCCTAGCTCTCCTAACCCTGCAGGGTTTCTGTTGATAAATCTCCTGCTATTCTAATTGGTTTTCCATGGTAGGTGATCTGGCCTTTTTCTCTTGCTGCCTTTAGGATTTTTTCTTTTATAGCTACTTTGTTTAGGTGAATTATTATGTGTCTAGAAGTTGGTCTTCTCATTTGTTGTCTTGCAGGAGTTCTCTGAATCTCTTGTGTTTGAATTTTTGCATCATTGATTAAATAAGGGAAGTTATTTTGAATGATCTCATGGAAGGTTTGTTCCAGTGTGATCTCTGTCTCTCTTTCTGCTTCAGGAAGGCCAATTACTCTTAGGTTCGGTCTCTTGAAGTAATCGCTCATCTCTTGAAGGTATTTTTCTGTCTTTTTTAGCTTGTTTTCTGTGTTTTTGAGAGTTTGGGTTAGTTCTATATTTTGGTC
>NW_007070839.1:189188-191294 GCF_000164805.1 Carlito syrichta | reverse complement strand
AGTGAGACTCCACCTCAAAAAAAAAAAAAGAGTTCCCTTTTAATCATTTTTGTTCTTTTTTTTTTCCTTTCTACAAAATCTGATGTTGATGGTCTTGGAAAAGGGAAGAGTTGATGTGTTTTGTCACTTTTTTAAAAACAGGAAACACATTTTTTAAAATTTTCCTTTACTGCCTCATTGCAGTCCATTATTTTTATATCTCATTGTCTTGAGAAAGCAATGCTCCTTGAAGGCTGCCATTAGTGATACTGCACATTAAAAGTCTCTTCTGTATAGCCAGTATTGTGATTTAAAAAATGCTAACTCATACTTATTACCTTAACATTTAATGCTTCAGTTTGTCTTTAGGGAGTGATTTGTTTTGTATTCATCTATAACCTGTAATTCCTCACTTTCTTTCAAGGAATCTTTTATGCCTTTTCTCTTCCAACTTCCATATTTACAGATTTGTAATATTAGGTGACTAGTGGAAACTCTACTGGAATTTCTTTTTCTTTTTTGTGAAAGGTTTTGCTATTATTGGTCTCCCAGTGATACTGAATTCCTGGGTTATGTATGGATTTTTTTTGGTACTATTAATGATTCTATGATTTATTTGGAAGGGTATGTAGGAAGTTGAGAATCAGTGGCCACCATTATTCTCCAACTCCAGAGATCTCATTTATCTGTACTTTGAACAATAGCAACAACAATATCAAATTTCAAAAAATTTATTTTAAAGTATTTTGTTTAAATAATTACATAAAAATTGTATTCTTACAAAGTCTAAGAAATGAAAGATCTGGTTTCAAATCTAAGATTCTCTTTATTTGCCATAAAATGTAAAAGAGAACCACTATTTATAGTTCCTTTAAACATAAGACAAGTAATACAAGGCATCCTTTAAAAAAATGTTTTTGACATTATGATGACATTAAGATAGACATGACACAAAACTAATCTGCTGGTTAGTGGTGATATACTTAACCATATTCATGCCGCGCCACCCAGGGCAGGGTGATGCTGGAGCAAGGCGGGCAGCTCAGTGAGGCCGAGGCGGTGGGGGAAGATGACGGTGGTCGTGCCACAGTGGACATGGACCGTGGAGCAGCTGTGCAGTGAGCAGCTGCCCAAGAAGGACATTATCAAGTTTCTGCAGGACCAAGGCTCAGATTCATTTCTTGCAGAACATAAATTATTAGGAAACATTAAAAATGTGGCCAAGACTGCTAACAAGGACCATTTGGTTGTAGTGTATAACCATCTTTTTGAAACTAAGCGTTTCAAGGGTACCAAAAGCATAAGTAAAGTGTCTGAGCAAGTGAAAAATGTGAAGCTTAGTGAAGATAAACCCAAAGAAACCAAATCTGAAGAGACTCTGGATGAGGGGCCACCAAAATATACAAAATATGTTCTCCAAAAGGGAGATAAAACTAACTTTCCCAAAAAGGACAATGTTGTTCACTGCTGGTATACAGGAACATTACAGGATGGGACTGTTTTTGATACTAATATTCAAACGAGTTCAAAGAAGAAGAAAAATGCCAAGCCTTTAAGTTTTAAGGTTGGAGTAGGCAAAGTTATCAGAGGCTGGGATGAAGCACTCTTGACCATGAGTAAAGGAGAAAAGGCTCGACTGGAGATTGAACCAGAATGGGCTTATGGAAAGAAAGAACAGCCTGATGCCAAAATTCCACCAAATGCAAAACCCGTTTTTGAAGTGGAATTAGTAGATATTGATTGAAACAATAGTGCTTAGCTCTAAAGAAATCAGCAACAATGATAAAACTTGACCTTGAAGAAACTTACATAACTAATTAAGCCTTGTTACTATTGTAAGGGAAGAGTCAACTGGAAAATTCAAGGAGTTAAGTTAAAACTTGTTTACTTGATCCCTACATTTAAGAAGTGTAATCACTTACAAAGCCCTGAAGTCTAAAATATTTTACTGCAACTGTGTAAAATATTGGTCAAAGAGAACTTTTTCCTTTTACCTCATGTTGTAAAATAAAAGGTTTGATAAAAGTGTAAAAAAAAAAAAAGAAAATTGGTAAATGTCAGTGTATTTTTTCAAATTTCTGGGAGAAAAGTAAATTTTCTAATTTATCTCTACTTTTTTTTTTTTTT
>NW_007070839.1:151486-189047 GCF_000164805.1 Carlito syrichta | reverse complement strand
CAGCCTCCCAAAGGCGCGGGATTACAGGCTGAGCCACCGAGCCCGGCTTATCTCTACTTTTTTAAAGGTGTTGACATATGTACTGTTTTTATTAAATTGACAAGACAGTTTAGTCATTTTTTTCAGTTTGATAGACATTTTAATATAATTAACCATTTCTTTTAATAACATTAATATCAGTTAAAATATTTCGAAGTCAATAAGACCTAACTTTAATGACTATCAAAAATTTAACAAACACACATAATGAACACGAGTAAGATAGGATGTTTCTATCTTGAAAACAAATGAGATAAGCTTTCAGATAAATTTCCACTGTTGGATAGAGTGAAATTAATGGTAGCATATCATTGTTCCCACTGAAAGAAGTTGAAAAAATTAACAGATAAATTACAAAAATCTATTTTTGTAGAGCACTAGAGCTTTAAAAGCAAAGAAAAGTAACTGAATTAAAATTTCAAACAGGGAAGAGTGTTTTGTAGGTGTACTGAAACCACTGACTTTGGCTTCTCTGTCTCTTTCTCTGTAATCTCTATGCAGTGACTGAATTTGTAACGTCTGCGCACAGGATGCTGCTTGAATTTAGGTTGTGCAGAGGGAGTCTATTGAATAAATGAGATAGCAGGGGAGATTTTGCCGTCTTTGTGATGTGTTTCTTTCCCCAAGTTCTTGTCTATTCACATTATTTCATCCATATTTATTTGACACTCATTTAGATTGAAGACCTATTGAGTCAATTATTTTGAATGATATTATATATAATTAAAACCATATGTCAGTATCATACATTGGTAATATCTTTTAAAATGGTTCCAAGCAGTTTTTAATCTAAATAAGGGAAACTTCATTGCATAAAATGACATAAAATTTTTATAGTTTTACATTTCTATATTCCATATATTACCATTAAACAGAATCAAAGAAAAACTGTTAAAATTCATCCAAAATATAAAGAAAAAAACAAACCACTACCTTCTCCTCTTTTAAATTGTGATAAACAGAGATTAATGGTTATAAGAAAAATTGGAGCATATTAATAAAGAGAACTTAAAATACTTATGGATGGTTTGAATAGATAACAGTAAGGTTTTCCTATAAATTTTATTTCTGCATTTGGTTACCTTTTCTTTTTTTTTTTTTTTTTTGAGTTGGAGTCTCACTCTGTTGCCCAGACTGGAGTGCAGTGGCCGCTCCCAGTCACCACAGCCTTGACCTGCTGGGCTCCAGCGATCCTTCTGCCTCAGCCTTCCAAGTAGCTGGTGGTTATCTTTTCTAAAATGTCTGAAATCAGAGTCAAGGCAATGATAATTTGCCAAAAAAAAATCAAAATAAAATAGAAAATTTCAGAAATATTTTCTGACTTATGCCTTTTTTGTTTCAAGTTGTACTTTATTGATGTAGGCTTTGTGACTTTTTTGCAAATATTTGATTTCATCTGAAAACTGGAATAATAACTGACTTTTTTTTTTCACGAGTCAATATTGTGAGGTTGATGCCATCGTATGAAGAGCTCAGAATTTAAATTGTCCAGAGTTTCTAAGTCTTTATCTTATACCATGCATAACAATGACTTTAATATCCATAATACTAATATAATGTCAAATATTCTTAAATACTAGAAATTTATAGGTGTACATGCTTGTTACAGAGAGAAAGAAAGTACACTAACAATTTCATCTTTCTGTTCTGAATTGGATTGTATTGTTTGTATAATTCTAAAACCTTTGAACTTGAATTTTACTTTGAGCATGTTCAGTCCTCATTATTTGTGGATTTCTTTTTTTGTTTGTTTGTTTGTTTTGTTTTGTTTTGTTTTGTTTTGTTTTGAGCTGGAGTCTCACTCGTTCGCCCAGACTGGAGTGCAGTGGCCGTTCCCGGCCACTGCAGCCTCGACCTGCTGGGCTCCGGCGATCCTTCCGCCTCAGCCTTCCGAGTAGCTGGAATTACAGGCGCGCGCTACCACGCCTGGCTGAATTTTTTTTTGATTTATTGTAGAGATGAGGTCTCGCCTGCCCAGGCGGGTCTCGAACCCGCAGGCTCAGGCCATCCACTCACCTCAGCCTCCCAAAGGCGCGGGATTACAGGCTGAGCCACCGAGCCTGGCTATTTGTGGATTTCATATTTGTGAGTTCACCCTCTTGCTATAAAATGTATTGATATCTCCCAAAGAAATACTCATGGAGCTTTTACTAGGATTCATGAACATACACAAAGCAGGGAAAAATTTGAGTTGTCCAAAGTACACCTTCCAATTTGGGGAGAACAAGTCAGGGCAACACTCTTGTTTCATGTTTTGATTTTCATACTATAAACAAGTGTCCTTTCTAAAGTTTATTTATTGCTAAGGTTTTTGCATTCTTGAGTGACTTCACTGTTTAGGTTGGTCCCAGCATAGTGCCAAAGTGCTGTTTATGCTGTAATAGATAAGAAGAAAAAAATAAATAAATAAATAAATAAAAAAGACTATGTGGTACCTCACAAAGAGAAAATATGAGTGTTAGACAAGCTTTCATCAGCATGAGGTATAGTGGCTTTGGCTGTGAGTTCCATGTTAATGAATCAACAATATGGTACATCTGAAAAAAGAAAAAAGAAATTCACTGATCTGTACATGAAATTGCTTCCTAAGGTACTAAACTAACATCTGTAGCATATGATAAAATTATAGAAAAGATGGAAAAGTGACTAAATTTGTGGATTCATGAAATGACTAACAAAAAGCATAATGAACAGCAGTATTGTGTGGCTGATAACCAAAGGAAAGTATTACCATATTATTCAGGGTTAGGAAAATGCTATGTGAAACCCTTCTGGGTTAGTGTTGCATGGCCTGTTTCAAAGCGTGATACTGCATAAAAATGTTAAACTTTTGGTTCGGGCAGATTCTGCAAATAGAAGACTGTGGAAGAATTTTTAAAATACCTACTAAATGTTATGCAGGAAAAAGTTATGTGGAAGAACAGGTTTTCCCTCCCTCCTACTCCACCTTTCCTTCTCCCTAACTTCCTCCCCTCCCCCCACCCTTGCTTTCTCTCTTTGTGTGTGTCTCTCTCTCTCTCTTTCTTTCTTTCTTTCTGAGATGAGGCCTGGCTATACTGTCCAGGCTGATCTCAAACTACTGGGCTCAAGTAGTCTTCCCACCTTGGTCTCCCAAAGTACTAGGATTATGAGTATATGTCACCACACCCAGTGGAAGAGCAGATTTTCAATTCTAGTGTTACTGGATTATTTTATAGGAACCTTTACATGTTTTAAATAGAAAAATTTTGTGACCAGAGTCTTGAAGGAAAACCTTGTATTTTCCCTGGGAGCAATTATTCAATATTCTCTAATTAGGTGTTCATGGTGACTTCATAGCTACCACAAATAAGAAGAATCAACCGTACTTCCTCTACATATGTGCATTGTCATTATGTTTGAACATAAGAATTCTGTATGAGACTGCTGTTTATGTCTATGATGGCAAACCTTTATGTTTAGCTTATAGTCAAAGAGACTGGAGCTAATTGCAGCTTATTCTTATTTCAATACTATGTATTCAGAACTTGCTTCAAACCATCACTCTAGTACTACAACTGTTGCTAGCTTCCCAAAGTCCATACTTATACTCCCTTGTTTAATGCTCCCTCGTTTACAATGTTTCACCAAAGAGATTACAAAATGCTTTGAAAAACCCCTAGGACATTGTTTTCTGTTCATACATAACAGCTACCAATCTATCTACTCCTGAAAAACCTTGTAGCAGCTGGAGGTAGGGCTGCAACTTAAGCATTTAGATAAAGTTGAATGATGATATTGCACTTTGCCACCAAATTTGTTATTTGTTCACTGGTTATCAGAAGCACAGAGAATTAAATGAAGACAGGAGAAATTTTTTCTAGAAGAAGAAAACAGTATATAACAATCCCCTGCCTATTTCAGGTAGGTAAGGATACGTAAATACATGCATGACTTTAAGACATTTATATACTCTGTCAGTGATTTTCAAACTGTGGTCTATGACTTTCCAAGGATCCTCTAGACCCTTTCAGGTCCAAGAGGTCAAAACTGTTTTAAAAATAATTATACTAAGATGGTCTCAGCCTTGTTCATTTTGTTGACATTTATACTAATGGAAGTGAGAAATAATTGGTAAAGTGATGATGCCTTCATAAGAATAAAGACAGTTAAGTACTCTTCATTTATGATGAAGCAACAAGTAAACATAAAGAAATTTTCAGCTTCCTATTGAAGTGCAATGTCTGCATAGAGTAAAAGCACTTGTGCTGTTGAGTTGCAAGCTGAACTAGGTACTTTTTTATAGAACATCATTTGTAATTGAAAGAATGACTGACAGATAAACTATAAGTATTCAAGTGTGGATATTTGGCAGACATTTTCCTGAAGAAAGTATGTGAAGTGAGTCATTTCAAGGAAAACAAATAAATGTATTTATTGCCAATGATAAAAGTCAAACTTTCAAATGAAAATAAGAATTTTAGAAAATCATATTATTCACTATGACCTTGCTAGTTTCTCTGTACTTTTCTAAGAAAAATTATAAACTAATGTCATTTTTTATGGCCCATATGAAATATGTCAACATTTGCAAAATCTTCATTCCCCAAAGAACCAATATTTTCAAAATGACCAATGCGGAATGTTACAAAATCATGTGTAGATTTTAAAAAATTCAAAGGTAAGGTTTAACCTAGTAGAGAATAAAATATTCATTGTTATGGTCTCAAATTCCACACTGCAAGTAACTTTAAGGAACTATTATTTGCTGAATTTTGATGCAGTATCAAAACAGAGTGTCCTAAATTATGTGAAAAATCTGCAGAAATACAATCCCATTTTCCAACTGAATATATATGTGAAACAAAACAACATACTGTGACAGATTGAATTCAAAGGTAGATAGGAGATGGCTTCAATTGAGCCAGATATTAGAGATATTTTAATGTGCAAAATGCCTTTTTTCTCACTAGCTTTTAGATAAGTTATTTTATATTAAAATACTTCACATATGTTAACATGTATTAGGTTCATTATTATTTTACATTCAAAATACATACTTTTAAAATTTTATGGTTTCAATTTTAATACAGTCAATGTTAATAGATATAGCTCAAATAAATACTTCTTGACCCTTTAATCATTTTTAAGAGAGTAAAAGAATCTTAAGGTGAAAAATTTTTGAGAGTTGCTATGTTGCATATTGAAAATATCTTAAAAATGTAAAATTCCATTATTATCCCAAATAAATTGTGTTTAAAAGTAAAGTGGTAGTTAGGATAATCACAAGAAAGATCTCAGGACAAGGCTATTTTATAACCAAATGAAGTAATATTGTTGGGCACAATCAGGTTATGGTGTAAGGGTGTAGGTATACCTCAATAACAGAAGAAGCATTTGCTTACTTGAGAGTTAGAGAGCCAGTCAATTCGTGTAAAAAAATACAAGGACTCATTCTGGAGTGAACACTGAGAGGGTAACATTTATTGAGAACAATCAGGTTTTACATATGTTTTTATTTTTTATATTTTTGCACACAGCCCATTGCAGTGGATACTGTTGGTAGGTTTGAAAAACATGGCTCATTGAGTTTTGATTACTTTGCTGAAATCATGCAGAAAGAGAGTTGGGAATCAGACAAGATAGTCTCAACATGGCAGTCCTTGCTGTTTCTGTTGTACCACTTTGCTTTGTGAAGGATTTCCTTTCTTTTTCTTCTTTAGATGTCAAGTCACATTCACACAATAAATAAAAGCTAATCTGTTTAATTTGCAAAATTATTTTTCTTATGATAAAATTAATACATGTATAAATTGAAAATAAATATAAAGCCAATACAATTACCTTTATGTATTTGTTTTTATTAAAATGGAGTTACTTATACTTCATTTAGTATATATATGTCTATTATATCTTTATAATTATATGTCCTCTCACTCTCCGATATATAATTATAAATAATATATATCATATAAATATATGGCATTTATATGATATACAATATGTAATTAACATTTTAAAGTATCATATTTTTATAACAGTTTTCATTATCTATGTAGAATTTACCTGGCTTTACAATAATTGATTTATATTATTTATAATTGAATTCCTATTATTGGAGTCAAGTATATTTCCAACATTTTGCTATTATAAATAATGTAGCAACAAACACTCTTCAGTTATAATTTTGAATATATACCAATTACTTCCCTCAAAATATTAAAACTAGAATTATTAATATGTGCTCTACATTATACTGCAGATATGTTGTAACTATTAATATAAATGTCTTCTAATATTTATTGTCAATTCATTGCTGAAATAAATTTTTTGTTTTAATGTTAATTTTAATTTAATTTTATCACTAATATCACTAATGAACTTTACATTGTTTCATATGCTCATAGGCCATTTGCTTTTTTAAAAGTTATCATTTATGAATGAAATGTTTGCACAAGTAATCATCATCACCAACATCACTTATATGTACATTACTGTGAGCCAGGGACTGTTCTAAATGCTATATGTATATATATATAAATTATGTAATATAAAAATATTTGCATTATATATACATATCTAATTCTTAAAACAACCCTTTGAGATTATGTACCAGTCAGGTTAGGTCAACATATGTTGGTGTATTAAACAACTCATAATCTCAGAGGCATACAACAACAATAATTTTTTTTTCTTTGCTCACATTATGTATCTATTGTGGGCCAACAGAAGTTCTGTTCTACCTCTTCTTCGTTATAGAATCCAGGGTGAAGAATTCCTCCCAACTGGGACTTTGTCAGTCTCTGGCAAAGTGAAAACAGAGGGCTTAGCCACAAGTTGACGCTTAAAACTTCTGTGTATGAGTGGCACTCATCACTTTTGTGTACATTGTGTACATTTAAATAGTTAAATATATCTTATTAGGATGATGATGTATAATCCTTTCATATGGAGGAAGACCACAAATCACAGGATCAGTTATGTTTTTAATGAAAAAAAAATATATTATTCTCCCACAAGGAGGAGTGGCAAATATTTGTGAGCAAAAATATAATCTATCACAAAATAGATACCATTATTTTTCATGTTTTTAAAAATAGAGCAATAATTTTTTATAAATGAGAAAACTGAGATATAGAGAGTTTAAGTAGCTCTACACTCAGGAATTTAATACATGATGGAGACGGTATGCAAGCCCAAGCACTCTGGCTTGAGACTATGCTCTTGTCCAATTATAGGAGATAAATTTTATCCAGAAAAAATAACCTACCACCTCAAATATTTTATAAATATGACAGTACTATAGTTCATTGTCCAAACCTGGGTCCTTTTTCTTTGATAAGTACTAAACTGGATGGAATGCATGAAATTGTTTTAACCTGGGACCATCCTAAGTAAATCAAGATGGGTAGTAAACCTGAAGCAAGTTTTTTATGAAACATTGTACTGATGCGTAGTAATTAAGGACTTTGGTAAGCTTGGATAAGGAAGACCAATCAAGTAAATACATTGACTTCACTGCAAAATGCACAAAACAATATCCTCCAATGCATAGTAAATTTAGAAGTTACTCTTTGTTGACTTCTTTGCTATATTGTGCAGGTGAAACTTATTGATGTTTGTAGCATTTCCCAAGATGGTCTCTAAAACCTGTTCTATTTTAGTACATTTTAACTACCATTTTAAGTAATAAATATTCCTAAGTGGGGCCAGGTAATAGTCTTAAAGTTTTAATAGAGTAGAATGAATAATAAAACATACTACGAATTGATTGCGGTTACAATGAAAAGGAGCAAGATTTCTAGACTTGAGCTTATGTGCTTATTGTTTTGTGTTCTTAGTGAGGGAGTTTATAAATGCAACTGAGTATACAAACTATAAAACCTCAATAATTTTTAATGTTGCTTATTTATGTACCAGAAACCTTTAGGGGAGTTTTGGTTCGTGAGCTTTTATAGACTTACCAAACTCATTAACTGCCTTGGCAGAACTGTTTTACACGATTTTCATTGGTTTATATCTAACCTATGAAATTGGAGAACTTAACATTGAAACATAAATTCCTCATGGATAAATGCTTACAATATCTGAATATAAACAGGGGATTCAGAAAAGAAATAGAATAAACATAAATAAGTTTTATATTATTTGTGGCATTATTTGCGAGTAAATGGGGTGGAAAATAAAATGTCATTTTTATCTATCAACTGACAAATGTTAAAAAATATGATATCCAACTCTTGTGATGGTATGGCCAAATGAATACCCTCATATATTGCTTGTGAGAATTTAAATTGACACAAATTCTGTGGAAAATAATTTGAAATAATAGAACAAGAATTAGATATGTTCCTAGTCTTTGACATTAAGAAATTTATCTTTGGGAAATGCTCACAGCTTTTAAGGATAGATTTATCTACTAACATTATTTCTGGTATTGAAAAACTGGAGACAATAATGAAAGGTTAAATAACTTATAGTCTATTCCTAAGGAGGAAACCTACAAAGCAATTTAAAATCCATGCTTTGCTGTGCTCGGTGGCTCAGCCTGTAATCCTGCGCCTTTGGGAGGCTGAGGTGAGTGGATAGCCTGAGCACGCGGGTTCGAGACCTGCCTGGGCAGCAAGACCTCATCTCTACAATAAATCAAAAAATCAGCCAGGCGTGGTAGCGCATACCTGTAATTCCAGCTACTTGGAAGGCTGAGGCGGAAGAATTGCCGGAGCCCAGCAGGTCGAGGCTGCGGTGGCCGGGAGTGGCCACTGCACTCCAGTCTGGGCAACAGAGTGAGACTCCAACTCAAAAATAAATAAATAAATCAAATCAAATCCATACTTTAAATAATGTATCTTAAGACATTTTAATTGGTCATTGATGAGTGAAAATAGCAGTCTACAAAATTGTTTCAATGGATAAAGAAATATAAATATATAATAAATTGTTTATAACAGTTGTGTTAAGCTATGTTATGGGAAAAATGAGAAATATTTGCTTACCTTTCAAAACTGTATTTTCCAAATACCCTGCACAATTTTTTACTATAATCAGAAAACAATTATTACACAAAATGAAGCAAATTAAAGTTTTGATTTACTAGTAGAATGTTGCTTCTTTGAAGGAGTGTATTTTAACTACCATCACACTTTAAATTCATAGCACATTGTTTGTGTAGTTCATTTACTACAGGTATGATCTTGACATTTGTATTAGTAATAGAAGTTTTGTTTAAGGAACTGAATTTATGATACAGGTAGATAAAATTAAAATGATTTGCTCATTGTAGATCTACACATTTCCTTGTTGAGATAAAAGGTTTTCCCTCAAACAGATTGGAATTACAAGTAAGTAAAGAGACATATATATGGCAGATAGAAGATAGATATATATCAATAGATAGATAGATAGATAGATAAATAGATAGATAGATGATAGGTGGATAGGCCGATTGAATAAGTAAATACATAAGCTACTATAAGAATCCATGTAGAGTGAATGTAGGCTGGAAGAAAATTATTTTATTTCTGTTTATCCCTAGATAATGTCAAAGTTGACAGACCACACAGTTGCTGACATCTTCATTGAGAACACACTCGTTTTGACACATAATCATTTAAATATAAGTCTATTTTTCCTGTTTGTTTTACATGTTATATATGATGAAATTTTTGAAGGTAAAGGGTCACAATTTCCTTCTCTTTTCTATCTTTTCAAACTGCCAAATACATTGCGTATGTAAACACTCAATAAATGTTAGAGAATAAATTACTGAGCATATGTTTGTGTTCACATAGAAAGGCAGCAAATATAGAAGTTGACAGGCAGCTTCTAGAGCCACATTACTTGTGTTTGAATCCCAACATTGCTATGTGTTCTAATTAGAGTAACTTAACTTCTCTGTGCCTCAGTTATCTCACATATTATAATATGAAGAAAATAATGCTTCCCGTCTTTGAAGTTGTGAGGATTATATGAGATAATGCTTACAAAACATATAGAATATCCCTGGCACCTGGCACATTTAGATATTGTTATTTCAAGATAATTTTCTACCTAAGTGACTATAAAGATTACAGCATAGCTAATAGCTCTAAGGAATACATAAACATATTCAAACGTGGGAATCATTTGTTGGCAGCTCTTCTGCTATATGAAGGGATATAGAAAAAAATAATCATATGTAGCACTAATAACCAAGAAATTTATGAATATAGACAAATTCATGGTAATTAGAATGTTTGATGAATTTAAAATTAATGAGGTAAAATTTATGAATGGTATGGAAAATCATTAAAAGGAATTTAGAAAAGGAAATTCTTATGGAGTATACAAAACTTTGGTGATAAATATTTGTTGCTTAGAATAAAAGGTCTTTCCATCTTAAAGAGGGCATTGTGCAAATAATTTCTTTTAATTAAAATTTTAATTTTTCTGATTTAGATAATTCATAAAATAATATTTTAAAAATACAGTAATCTTTTAGGTAATTTACAAATATAAGAAATCATGATGGCTACTGCTACTTTTTATTAATACTAATCATCCTCAAACACAGGAAATTAAGGCAAAGTAAAATAATTACTTTGAGTCTTCATTTGAGACAGAATAATGAGCAAAATGAATTGTACTTTACTCCTTTGTTTATTTTTTATATAATTTTTAGTAATCCATATTTGGAGTTGAGTATATTTGTTTAAAATATACTTGAATACTTTGAACTTCTTTCATTATTTTGTTTCCTGAAAGATCTTTTATTAATAGAGTTGATGGTCTGTGCATGCATTATTTCAAGAAAGACTGATAGATAAAAGGTATATGGTGGAAACCTTTATTTAGACAACTTGGCTGCTTTAGTTGTGTCATTTAGTCATTCTGCGACAATTCACTGGGCATGAGCTAGAATATGTTCTCATTTTGTTTCCCCCATTGATGACTGAATGAAGCTATGGTTAGAATAACAAAAAGAAGGAAAAAGGGGAGAAATAAGAGTAGGAAAAAGGATTAAGTAGTGCCTTTATGACCAAGGGACTGAATGTTTACTTTAGTAAAGGGAACAAAAAAATCAAATAGCAATAAGGAAAAGTTGAAATACACTTGAACAGGATATCAATCTATAAATACAATTAAATGTTAGATCAAACATTCAGTGGAAGGAAGTTTTAGAATTTTTCCCTTAGGAATCTTTTAAAACACTACTTCCTTTAAATGAAGTGTCAAGAGGGATGTAATGGCAATCTGACTGTGACATTTGTCACTCCATTGTTGCCAGGGTTGAATGAGGTGACAAGGGGAGTACATGTACCTGATTTCTAGCTTGCCATCCACTTTAGATTCTCCTGACATACTAGCAGTGGCCAAATTCCACCACATACAGAGTTCAATGCACCTTTCCATACTCTAGAGGCACCTGTATATCTACTTTGTCCTTAATCTTTTGACTATTCAAATGACTATCAAAGCTCCATGTCTTCAGCTGTATTTCTCCATGAATTATGATCCTATGTTAGCAAAAGTATATCATTATTCATGTCAGTGTTAGGAAGTATTATGGTTCCTTGCTGAAAGTCAGAGACTCATATTCAGGATCCCTACACAGGTCGTCTTTAGGACATAAGAAAAGGAAAGTTGAGTTTTACATAAAGCTTAGTTTTTTAACGTTAATCATGGCTTCTAGTAAAAATCCTCATGTTGGGTAGTCACATTGTAACCTTTGGTATTATATTTTATGTTGCTGTGGATTCAAGAGTCCTTTATACTTCTCACATATAAACTGAGTCGTACATCTTCACTATGTGATTGGGTTATGGAACCCCTATTATTCCACTGATTTTAGCATAAACTCCACAGAGAAGTCATACAACATTCAGATCATATTCTATGTAAATATCTGACTCATTTCTGGTTATTAATCTTTACCCTATTACCCTTCCCTTGACTTTTTCACTTGTATTTTTCTTCTATGCCCTTTTGATATTTAAAACCACCATAATATTGGCAAATGACTATGTCTTCTTGAGCAGAGTAAGCCTTTACCTTCTGCTATCTGTTCAGAGCTCCCTCTGTAGAAGACTCACTTTCTAATAATGACCTACATGGGTTAGACCCCAAAACCCCTGAAATTTATGTATTTAAAAAGTGTGTATTTATTTTTGTATGTTTAAACTTCAGTTGCCTTCAAAGTACTCTCTGATGCAATGCTCCTATCAAAATGCTTTTTCCACTGCTCAAAACAGTTTTTGAACTCATCAATTTTGATGCTTTTTGGTGTTTCTGTCATTTTTTGTTTCACCTCTTCCACATCAGCAAAGTCTTTCCCTTTGAGGACTTTTTTCATCCAGGGAAACAAAGAAAAAGTCGTTCATGGCAGGAACGGATGAATAGGGAAAGTGACGCACTGGGTTCATGGCGTTTGGGTCAAAAACTGCTGAACACTCAGCACAGTGTGGGCATTGGTGGGCATTGTCATGGTGGAAGAGCCAGTCACCTGTTTGCCACAACTCAGGGATGTTTCTTCTGCAAATCATGATGCAGTCTTCTCAGATCTTCTAGATAAAAATTTTTGTTGACTGTTTGATCCAGGTGAACAAATTTTGAGTATAGTACAAGGGAACTGCTCTCCAAAAGATTATTCTGGTTACTTTGCCCCCCACCCCCATGCATCACTGCCTTTATATCCTCTTGCCAGACAATCCACATCACTGCTCCTCATTTTATTCAATGTGGCAGTATCAAAAATTCAATTTTAATTCTTGCTACAAACGAGTGATAGAAAATATGGTCTATGATGGACCAAACATTACCAATTCCAAAGATAGTCTTATCTAAAACTCAGGTAATAGACCCCAACACACCCTCAAATAATTTCTACTGGTATTCTCTACTGAAATCATACTCCTTTTCCCCATACTGCAATGTTGCTGGGTTCCCCCCACCCCCCCATAAAACTGTGTAACTTCTTATCCTATGAAAGCTATCAGAGATTCAAATGTAGTTTGTTTTAAAGGTAGACCATTGTCAAATGACCATAGATTTTACTTTATTCATGCTTTGGTAGTATGTCTGGTGTTTAACAATTTGAAGTAGCCTCAGCCTTTAATGGACACTTGTGGTCAAACCACAATAAAACAGTGCTTGAGCCTTGGATTTTCTTGGTCTCTAGGCTCTAATTCAAGCAATTTCCTTTCTATACAAACAAAAGATTCTTCAAACATCTTATGACTATAACAGATTTCTGAAATGGCATAGTTTATTAGTACTAGCTAGCTTCTGTTGAAATTCTGGAAAACAATGTACTATTTATTCCCTATCCAAATAGGTTCTCTAGGAATTTATTTTTCAGGAGTTCCCATGTTCAGGGGTCACAGCATAAAATTAAAAAGAAAATTATCATAGCTTTATGGTGTGTCTTTTTAAAAATAAATTATCTCCTTTGTTTTTAAAAACAATAAAACATGTGAATTTTATTTTTATCTTACAAAAATGAAACTGAGGTAAAATAACTTACTCAAGGTCAGAAAACAAAGATACAATTGAACTGAGATTTGGCTTGGTGCTATGAGTCTTCAAAGCAAGATTTTTTTTTTCTCTATTTGCCAGAGTAGTTGAGATTTCTATATGGCATTTAAAAATCTCGTCACTTTTATTTCATAAACTTTGAAAACCTATTTTATTGTTAATTCTTATAATTTCTTTGTACCTTTGTTTCCCCACTTCATATTTAAGGTTGTTGAACATAAAGTTATCGAATTCTTTAGTGTTTTCATTTTCTGAGTGAGCAGGCATGTTTCTGTTTGAGGATATCATATGTGTAGCTTTATTAAGATGAATATTATAAAATATAACAAACAGTTCCTTCCCTGAAAGGAATAAATGATAAATATCAAATGGTTGGTTTAAACATTAAGTGCCACTATTGTTGAGTTTGGTGAATTGGAGAAAGAGCAGGTTTCCTTGAGAAGCTTTGGCTTTGAATGAGAACTTGACAAATGAGAAAGATGTCTTCCTTCTATCTTCCATTGCTACCTCTGTTCCAGATTTCCCATTTTATAACAACTTGCACCATTCATAATTAAGTGGGGTCTTGTGTCCTCTCACCAGACAACCATGTCCTTACCTGACATTTCCTTTTATGTGGCTGTAGGAGCAGTTCTGTTTTAGTTCCTGCTAAAGTGAAAAAGGCAGCAGAAGTAATGTTCTATGAGTCAGGGTAGCAATGACAGGCTTTAGAATTAAGAGATTGCCAGTGTTGGGTAGACCTGGAAAATGAGTGTTAACTGTCAAGAAGAATGATTCAAACTTGATCTTTTCATAGGTAGCAGGAAGAGAGAATAATCATATTCTAAGCCCAAAGATTAAAGAGGGTAGATGTTTTGGGGCTGCCCATCTGGTAGGAGTGAAGGGCAGATTGAAGGAGTATGAGTTACTCTGTAGCAAATAAAGTGCCTCTGGAAGATGAGAAAGAATATACTTCTCAATTTTTCCAGAGGAGATTTGGCTTGAATGCCACCAACTGGTAGCTATTTTTATAGTCCCAGGCAATAATTGTCCAAAACTGTTGTTTTAATTATAAATGCCACTTTTTAATGTAATAGGATAAATAACTCTACACAATTACTTTTATTAAGTTCTTTACATTTATTTTCCTGGCTATTCTCCCTATAATATGCAAATTATAAATTTTTTATGGGAAATGTATTACTGAACTGGTTGAAAAGATTTTTGGTTTATGTAGTTTCTGCTCCACCAATTCTACCTGAATTATTAAAATTAGGTTTATATATTTTAAGTATGAAAATGACTCTTTTATAATAAATTGTGATCTATGAAACATGTCAATTCCAAGTTAAGCCTACTAATTTTGGGGAAATTGATTTTAAGTTGGGTATAATGTGATCCCTAAATTGTTTAGGTGTACTTGGATAGATAGTTTATATTCTCAAATTGCTCCTTAGAATACTAATGCTTCCACTTGCTTCTATTATATATGCTGGAAAACTCATATTAAAACAAATTCATTCTTCATGCCAACTATAACACAGGTCCTTAATTTATTTTAGATAAGATAATAGGGGAGCTTGGTGTTAATGCACAGATAAGATTTCATGCTAACCGTACTACCTAAAAAATTTCACATATTATAAAGGTTTTCTTCATTCTTTTTTCACCCCAACAGCTCAGTGTAGACCAATTTTTCGTATCATTATATTTGAAATTGTCTAGAAATCTTTTTATATTTTGAGAAACTAATCATGATAATCAATTTTGAACATTTGTATCACATTTCATGCTTAAGAATGAAATTTCTATATTCTTTTTTGCTATTTACTTGTTTCTTGCTCAGTAAGGCAATTTAATTGCTTTTAAGTAATTTCAGGGTCATGCTTAGTTATTTGTCCTGTGCCTGTTCTACAGAAGATTTTATGTAATGAAAATAACAGAGAACCCAATTCTACACAATTAATCTATATTTATATTCCTACTGAGTTGTGTTAGTCCCCCTCCCTCCCATCACCTGCCCATGAAATAGAAATATTTGGCAGAACTAATTCTCAAAAAATAAAAACACACTAAATAGAAGAAAAATGGGAGGCTGAGGTGAGTGGATTGCCTGAGCCCACGGGTTCGAGAGCCGCCTGGACAGCAAGACCTCATCTCTACAATAAATCAAAAAATCAGCCGGGCATGGTAGCACATGCCTGTAATTCCAGCTACTTGGAAGGCTGAGGCGGAAGGATTGCCGGAGCCCAGCAGGTCAAGGCTGCGGTAGCCGGGAGTGGCCACTGCACTCCAGTCTGGGCAACAGAGTGAGACTCCAACTCAAAAATAAAAAAAATTTCTTAGAAGAGAAAAATGTTCTTTATTTTCTTGCTTAAATTTGAGGTAGTAGCAATTGAAAATCGTAGATTGGAACTAATTACTGATTAAAACAAAGTACAATTAGGATTTAAATACAAGCAGTAAGAGTAGTGTGTAAATTACTTTTCTTTGTTTATATAAACCTTTGTTATTTTCCGGTGTAGCTTAACTTCACAAAAACTAATTTTAGAAATGATTATATTCATATGCACAACTGGAGAAAACACTGAGAGGCTTCATTCAAAATTCATTGACTTTATAAGAGATGGGATGGTATAAATGAGTTAATGTGCTAGAAAAAGAAGAACCTTAAAGGCTTTGGAGTTTCAAAGTCTTGGGTGTGATTTCTGCTTCCATCACTTAATTGAAATAAATTTTAGGCAAGTTACCTAAGCACTGTGCCTCAGTTTACTAATTGTTTATGCAACAGACTTTCTATGAGGATCACATATGATACTCTATTTTAAGGTTTACATATAAATGGGGTTCATTCCCCCACAGTCTGATTTTCTTTTGATGAATAATTCATTCTTAAAAATTATTACATTTTTTCTGGTCCTGGTGGCTCATATCTGTAATCCCAGTGCTTTAGGACTTCAAGAAAGGAGGATCACTTGAGGTCAGGAGTTCAAAACCAGCATGAGCAATATAGCAAGACCCCGTCACTATTAAAAGTAGAAAATTAACCAGGCATATGGTGCATGTATATAATCCTAGCTGCTTGCCAGGCTCAGGTGAGAAGATTGCTTAAGCACAGGAGTACAGGTGTTTGAATTTACAGATTGCTATGACCATGGCACTGTACTCAAGTCTGGGTGACAGAGCAAGATCCTGTTTCTGTAAATAAATAAATAAATAAATACAATTTAAAATTATGTTGTAATTTGGCTTGTTTAATTTTACAATGCCATTAGTAGTATACAATGAAAAGCTATTATATTGTGGTTGTGGTCCATTATCAGTGGACAAAATTTCAATGAGCTCTAATATAAAACCTAAAATATCCTTTTTGTTTAGTGATATATATTTATAATATTTATATATCTGCTTCACATAGAAAAATTTGTATCTATTATTAAGGGATTGTTTTAATAATACATAATAGTAATTATGATTTTATAACTGTAATAAGTGTTCAACATAGTTATCTGCATCAATTTTTGATTGTATGCATTTTTATTCAGAATGCCAATTTTCTTTCATCCAATAAATGTAACTTTGCACAAGAGGATTTACTTTTGAATTTGTCTTGTGATAGTTTAAAGCATGGATTAACTTTTAGAAAGCCAATGATTAAATTACAATTTGGCAACTAAATATCTGGCAAAGTATATTAATTTATATTTTTATATTTTATAAATACAGCAGAGAAGGTCCCAAAAGAGTGGTGCCCTCAGGAAAATAGCACATTAGTTTAAAAAGAGGAAATGAATTTATAAACATAACATTATATAAAATATTCTGAATTTAAAAAAAAACATAGCTTGTGGTGAAATACATGAAATTTAGTTCATCATCCCTTGTTTTTTATGAGAAGACTTAGCTATTATATCAAATGTTTGCAGGTGTGAATTCACATTTCTGATAGGAAAAATAAAAATATAAATTTTTATCTCAGAAAGAAGGTGAGGATTGATGATATTATATAGACTTTATACTACTTCTCAACAGTATAAAACCTTAACTATTTCTCAGAAAAAAAGACTTTTCTATCAAGGCTCTCTATAGCATATTTTTGCTTTTCTAAAAACATGTCCCATTTTCTTTCAGGGGAAAGAAAGGATAACCTCACAGACCAATTCTTGAGACTTTTTATACATTAATGATGCAGATATGAAATCAAAAGAACCTTATATAAACACTATAGTACATATTTTTTAAAGTCTCTGATTTATTGCATCTCAAAATATTTTACATACTAACTGAAAACATGTTTGCAGAATTCATAACAATTATATCTTGATTATACAGAAGTCTTTTAAGTTTAACATTTACAAATCCATCTTGATGTTTCTTCAAATTCATTTTATTTTAATGAGGCTATGATTTGATATCACAGTCCATTATACATTTATTTGACTAATTCTAGTTTAACGCTCCATAACCTATATATATATTTTTTAAAGTATATTTTCTAGAAAAGTGCTATGTAGGGAGGGGGGACCCCCAAAAACCTGAAATTTATTTCTAAAAAAAAATGTATATTTATTCTTACATGTTTAAACTTCAGTCACCTTGAAAGTACTCTCCATTTGATGAAATACACCTATGAATTTGCCTACTACTGCCACTACCTGTTCCTGTCACTAAATGGATGAAAGGTTTTATTCTGCTAAAACATGATTGTATTATCCTGACCAGTATTCTTCAGATATATTTGTTCATGTCTTCCCTAGAATAATTGAGAAAAATGATGTAAATCTGATAATATTTGAATTTGATATATTCAAGCAAGGATGCCACTATACATATGGTCCATTTTCCTGACACATGGGAGATGTTTCTCCTTTACTTTGACACTAGAATATGCTGTCACAGAGACAGTATAATATCCTTGGAATAAAAATGTGAAGTTTACAACTATTTATGTTTTTCTCTTTTCTTTGTCCAAAAAAAAAGTCAGAACTATATTTGTATCCTGACTTTCATAATTATGTTTAACTCTATAACATGTTTGTAGGAATATCTGGCTTTATAGTACTAACTGAGGCTCACTTTCCAGTAAATCCTTTTTATCAACAAATTTTTTATGTGTTTCTCCAAATGGTATGATGCCCTTTTTGACTTAAGTATATAATACTTAAATAATTCTAAACAGATAACTATAATATAGTGTGAAAAGTTACCATAATGGAGAAAATACATTAAGCAGAAGCAGCCACAGGCTGTATGTCATACACTATAATTTTTTACAATAGCCTTGCATCTCTAATTGATTTTGCAAAGCTAACAAAGGCCTTCATCTCTTTGTTAAACTCTAATATTATTTTCTCTTGTTTCGTCTTTAGTAAATATGAAGAAAAAACTATTTCGTACTTTAATTTTAACTAGATTCAGACATTATTTCCCTTTGTTCATTAATTCTAGTTTAACGCTCCATAACCTATGTATATATTTTTAAAGTATATTTTCTAGAAAAGTGCTATGTGGGGAGGGGGGACCCAAAAAAACCTGTATTTATTTCTAAAAAAAAAATGTATATTTATTCTTGCATGTTTAAACTTCAGTCACCTTGAAAGTACTCTCCATCTGATGAAATACACCTATGAAAATGCTTTTTCCACCGGTCAAAACAGTTTTTGAACACATCAATTCTGATGCCGATTAGTACTTCTGTTGTTTTTGGTTTCACCTCTTCCACATGGGCAAATTATTTCCTTCTGAGGACTTTTTTCATTCGGAAAAACAGAAAAAAGTTGCTCCAGGTGAGATTGGGGAATAGGGAGGGTGGGACACAGGGGTCATGCCGTTTATGGTCAAAATCTGCCAAACACACAGCATGGTGTGGAAGGTGCTCCTAAATCACCCATCATGAAATGGGCAAACATGTTGAGAGAATCTCCAAAAACAACAACAACAAAAAATTAGTAAAGACCATTGCACCTCTCACAACAATGCTCTGGTTCACTGATGCTGATGAGTTTCTAGAACACTTATCTAGTGGAGGAAGCCTGTACTACAAGGGACCCGCCCTCCAAAAAAATAATTCCAAGTGTTTGTTTTTTCTCTCACCCCTCCCCCCAAGTTTTTTGGGGTCCCCTGTACACTCAGTTAATCATTTCTGTATCCAGTTAAAAAGTAGAGATAACAATGCTTATTTTTAAATTAAATATCAGGATAATTTTGAAAAACAGTTTTGCAGAAAGGTATCAGGGTTTCATTTTTGTTCTTTGACACCAATTGCCAGCAGATTGCACTATTGTTTTTTAAATTAGCCTGGGCATAAATTGCTCCAGAGTCTGATTAAATTAACAATTTAGGCTCCCTTGCAGGTAGTTTTAGGAACCAGTTTGAGATTTGTTCTGAACCCAGGAGGGCTCTTGTTGACTGTCTCTTTACCTGGTTCTCTATGATGAACTAATAGCAGGCCTATAGTTTAGCTTGATGCTGTCACAAAACTATCAACCTCCTCTTAATCTCACTTCCAAAATCCCCATTATTATTGAAAGCACATTTTGGCTTGATATTCCTCATACTTTTGTTCCAAATCAGTGAGTTCCTCTGGGAAGAGCTTTAGAACTCTCAGTTCTTATGGCCTGCCTACCCCCTGAGCAAAATTCCTGTTCCTCACTGCTTTGTGGTTGGCTACAGTGACACTCTTGGTTTACAAGTAGGACACTAGGTGGGTTGACAGCCTCTGATCTTGGCTTGCCTCTTCTACCTTGAAACTTTTGTCCTATGAGTGAGTTGAGATGAGAGTGATCAGGGACCTCCTGTTCTTGACCTACTAGATGTTTTCTTGGCCTGTCATACCTGGGGTAGAACTTTCACCCTCCTAGTGGGGACTAGACAAAGAGACAAAGCCCGGATCTTTTAGCCATTCTTGTCTGGGACAGAGATTCTACAACACAGACCTGGGTTGGAGGCTGAGAAATGTTGGTGGTCTGCCTTTGAACAATAGATACCATACTTCTTGATTAGGAATGGGTGGAGAAGGCGGCCTATGTTCTTGGTTGCACCTTTCTTGGGTGGAGCTTCTCTCAAGCTCAACTGTGGATGAGAGGGAGAGATCTGACTGTGACTCAAGTTTCACAGACTCTTGCTGTTCTTACCAAGATTTAAAAAGATTTTCTGAAGTAAGTGTTTTTCCATTTACTGTCTGCTCTTTGAATAATTTCTTGAGATTAAATTATTTTTACCAGTTACAGTTGTTTTGGTGTAGAGAAGACCCTTAGATTCTGAATTCCACCACCATTTCAGAAGCCATCTTTTCTCTGCCTATATTATTAACATTATTTATTATATTTATTGTTTAAGCAAATACTTCTTAAATATATTTATATATCAATAATTATGCTAGATACTGAAAAGAGAAAGACAACATTGTCATGAATATTCCTTGTTAGAAGCACAAATTAAAACAAAAGAAATGTAAACAATGAAATCATTTTTTGTAAAATGCAAAGTGATATAAGCAGATAATATTGTGAAAGATATCTACACATAAGAAAGTATTCATTGGGTAGTAATTTTGGAGTGGAATGCTATTCTGAATAAATCAAATTATGAGAATATTGAAGCCTATTAAAAATGAGGTGGAATAATTTTATTAGTATGTTCTTTTCTGGAAATTGATAAAAACTCTATGGTTGCCCTATTTGAATATGTAATATTTGCTTGACTTCTATCTGATGAAATGCAGATCTAAATTAATCAGCTTTATTATTATATTAAGAAAATATAGAGAGTTAAAATATTATTTTAATGGAGGTTTTTAAATTTTCAACATTTTAAAATTTATTTTATCAATGCAAAGCCAAAGTATGGGCACAAAGAAATACTAAACTTGATTTACTCATACCATTCTTTTGAAAACCTAGATTTTCTATTCTACAAAATGTACCATCAGCACTTTTCCCAGTCTATTTTAAAATAACCTCTGTCATTGAGGTTCTACCACAGTCTCAGGAAGCTTTTCCATAATTCATTTATTGTTCATGGTCAGGAAATCACTTCAGATACTCAACTCAAATTTCTTTTACCTTTATAAAAATAACTTTTCTCAATTTGGATATTTTACATTTATTCTACTCACTTTATCCCTAAAACTTTCCCATTTCACACAAACATGTATGTCATAATTATCCAAATATATATTTTTATATCTTTAACATTTTAAATGTTAAAAAATCTAAAATACAACATTTAAAAAAAAATCATCCCAGAGCATTGGGTAACAATTTTTGGATATAGAAAGGAAAGAGTAAGTTTTCTCATTAGAATCTGTTGCATGCATGATGATTTAGGGTTCTTAATTTAATGAACCAGATAAATTATTAAATACAAAATTATTAGTATTATTTTCAAATGAAAAGAAATAATTCAGTAAGAACGAACTGTTTGTTGTAGCTATAAAAATTGCCTAAAGTTTTTTAGACTGCCTAAACAGAATACAACATCATAATAGCATGCAGTACTGATTCTTTAACTATTTTACTGCTAAGGCTATTTTTGAAGTCTAGTGTTCATATATTTGATGAAGTCTCATGGAATATTCTTGTTGAGAAAAACTCCATTTTGGGGATAGAGACAATGTGGTATAAGCAGAATGACATTACATTTATATAAGCTTATTTTTAATATTTATATAATTTTAAGTATTTCTATAGTTGTATAAATTCAATTAAATTTAATCCTTAGTTTTCTATTCTCATTACTGATTTGAATGAAAACAAAGGACATATTTATTACATGTGTAAAAGATGGACAATTTGAAGAGGATATTGATTATAATGGCTCAAAAATCAGGGCTCAAAATAATCTTCACAAGTTTAGAAAATGATCATACCAATATAAATAATTTTTATAAAGTATTACAAAATATACTAAATAAAAAATGAGTTATCACCCTTTATCATTTCTATAACATACATTATACTTTATGAGTATATTTTATTACTAAAATTATGCCTTTAGTAGTTTTAAATAAGCCAGGCTTGGTGGCTCAGCCTGTAATCCCAGCACTTTGGGAGGCCGAGGTGAGTGGATTGCCTGAGTCTGATGGTTCGAGATCTGCCTGGGCAATTTGGCAAGAACTCATCTCTACAATAAATCAAAAAAAAAAAAAAAAAAAAATTAGCCAGGATGGTAGCGCACGCCTGTAGTTCCAGTTACTTGGAAGGTTGAGGCAGAAGGATCTCCGGAGTCCAGCAGGTCAAGGCTAAGTGAGGAGAATCTTGCTGCTAGTGGAGGCATTTTATGTTTCATGTCTGAAAAAAAAAAAAGGTATAATTTAGTTGTGTATGCTTGTTCTGATGATTTAGAGTTGGTGTTTTTGACAGTCCAAGTTCCAGCTGCTCAGGCCTGTGAGTCCTCCTGTGAAAAACTGTAAAATCTCAGCCAAGTAAACTGCAGTCGTTTGATAAATATGATGTATATTAGTAAAACTCACAGTACATTGCTCTCTTTAGAGCTAATTTGGTTTTTAAAAAGAGCTAATTAAAATTATTAAGAAGAAAATTCAAAGCAAATGTTTGCCATTTCAATGCATTAGATGGTCTTGTCATTTTTTAAAGGTGTTTTGCTAAACTAAAGATGTGCAAAATGCCTTTTCTAATATGGATCTTTTGGAATTTAAATGCAGCTACTCAATTTGAAATGCATACTCCATATAGGCTACAGTTTCTTTAATGCTGAAAATATCTTCTCCAATTAACTTAATTAACTGAAAACTGTCAGTGTTAGCATTGCACTTACATAACCAAATACTTAAAAATATGCAATTATTCTTGCTAGAAAGAGAAGTGGCTTTAAGTGCACCCAGACATGTACTTAGGGACTAGTTAGCAATAACAAAACTAAGATAAATTTACAGTTGCAGGGAAACATCACTTACTCCATAATCAAGATAAACAGTGGCAACTGATATGAGATCAAGTGAATGAGCACCTTATTTTCAATAGGAAAAATATATTGAGTGTGCTTTTGAAGTAAGAGGCATGAAGTATTACTACAGGGAATATTGTGGAGTGTAGACAGCTGAGGATAATTCTCTACTTTAAAGGACTTCATGTAGAGAAAAATGACTCTAGTTTCTGTGCTGTGCCCAAGGAAGTATCTGAATTTGTGTCCCAGTGCTTGTTCAAAAAAATAAATGTAAAATGCACAACACTTCTACTTTTAAAGCACTAAGTAGGAAAATTTAAAATATAAATTTAGGTACTTGAAGACTCAAAAGATTTTCATGTACCATTAAATGGAAATAATATAGTCCTACTTATGTCTCAATAGATTCTCAATTGTAGAAGAAGTAAAATATTATAAATAAGGAAAATGACATGTGAAATAGATAGTAAATGGTGAATATTTCTTTTTGAACTGTATTATAAGCTGTTTGACTGTAGAGTATTCTCTTATCTTTTTGTATGATTTTTTTTTTAGTGATACCTGTAACCAAAGGATCAGTGCTTGCAGAGATTGTTAAGAGAAACTAAAAAACTATGACTAATGTCTGGAATAAAGACTAAATGCTCATAAGCATTTTTTCAATTTTTAATTTTAGCTTTAATTTTTAATTTCGACTAGCTACAGTGGCTCATGTTTGGAGTCCTAGCTACTCAGGAGGCTGAGGCGGGAGGATAGATTGAGTCCAGAATTTCTAGGCTGCAGTGAGCCATGTTACTGTTGTGTCACAGCACCCAGCTTGGATGATAGAGTGAAACTAGACTCAAAACAATCAAACAAACAAACAGCCACTATTTATGTAGCAGCTCTGATTTACCTGGACTATACGCTATCTTTACAATAATGAATTACATAGAGTTGTGCGTGTTTGTTTGGTAAGGATCCCAGGTACCGTGAGACTACAAAGAAAGAAAATAGTTTAAACTGAGAGTTGAGAGAAAACTTCTTGGAAGATTTCCACATTGAAGATAAAACAGCTTAATAAAAAATAAATAGATGAAACCATTAGTGAAATGTCCTTACATGTTTAAAATATTTTGCCAGATATTATTTCATTTGCCTGTAATGGGAATTCTGAATGTTTTACAGCATATTTTCCTCAATTTGCAAGTGAGACAAGTGATAGTAATACAGTGAATACCCTTGTCCAACATACATATACTTCAGTGTACACTCAGTTCATTACACAGCATAACTCAAACCAAGATAATCTTGTTATATATATTCTCCCTCCCCCCATCAATAAAAGCTGTCGGTAAATATGACAATATTAGGCAATAAGTGAACTGCCTATCAACTTGTCATGCAAGTAAGATCTTTTGGTATGATGGTTTTGTGGCTGTTTCCTACATGTGGAGACTCTCACTGTGTAGAGTTTGGCATTTAATTTTTACAATATGTTGCATAAAGTTATCTCAGAGTTCATAAATATAAAGTACCTTTAAAATTTGGAACATGTTCTGGCTAGGTGAGATGTTATTACTGTATTTCCAAGGCTTGTTTTTTCTGTTTAAAACTCAGTGCTGTTGAACAGCCTGTTAAAGCCAGCTGGACAATCCCATAAAACTAGACCAAAAGGCAGTGTCTAGGTAGCAAAGTATAGCTCCTTCCCAACGAGAAGAGCAAAAGGTACAGGTCACAAAAGGAAATATTTGGGCAACGTCCTCTCAGGTTGTTTGCTGTGCTCCAAGCAATGCTGTATAGCTTTTGCGTATGTTCTTATCTACCTTTTATTACCCTAGACTCTTATGGTTAGTAAGGCACTCATTTTATAACACAACAGAATAGCAAATAAATAAAACAATCATTTGCCAGCAGTAAGCCATGCCTTAAAATTGCCTCTTCAAATAAACTCTAAAGGAATATTTGTTTGATAAAAAAAGTATTTGCCAAACAAAAAGGTAGGTTTTTCATTTAATTGGTGTATATTTAATATTACAATCAATCCCTCTACTTGGTTTCTGTCTCTCTCCAAATGGTAATATTTACCTTAGCACTGAGTAGTTATATTTAATATTTCATTGGCAGACTACACTTTTGAAAACAATTATTGATTTAATATGAATTCTTGTGCTTTAAGCATTAACTGTTCATCTCGTAGTTAGTTATCTTGCTTACTTTCATCTTGAATATTTCCATTTTCAGAGCTCTCAGTCATATACAGTCTATATCCATAAAATACTAGTTTTCTGTTGAATTAAGAAAAGATGAATAAACTAAACTTATGTTCAAAATAATATGATGTATATTACTGTATTGTCACCATATAATGCCTTCTATTAATCTCCTAATACCTATATCTTCTTTATTGAAATTAAGTCCAATATAAAAAACTGAACTTTAAAGAACAGTCATATGGACCAACGGAACAGAATAGGGATTCTGGAAGCAAAAACCTCAATTTCTCAACCACACACATGTTTATTGCAGGACTAGTCACAATAGCAAAAACATGGAAACAACCGTGCTGCCCACTGAAACTGAACTGGATAAAAATATGGTATATATACATGACGAAATATTGCATAGCTATAAAGAAGGACAAACATATGGACTTTTCAGCAACTTAGATGGATTTAAAGTCTATCATACTCAGTGATCTATCACAGAAACAATGAACAGAGTACCATATGTTCTCACTCATAAGCAGACCCTGAATATTTACCATAATACTATAACAAAAGGATTGGCAGTAGCAGTTTACTGCCGGGGGGAGGGGCAAACATCAATAAATATAGCTGACCTCAAACCAGTTGAAGTGCAGACCAAAAGGAGGCCCAAACTTTACCTGTATGATGACCACTTGTATATCTAATCCTGAACTGTACCCCACATCTTTAAAATAAAATTTTAAGAAATGCTATATTGAAAAAAATTTCAATACAGAAAATACTTGCATATGGAAGACGAATGTCTTCATCAGCTCTACTTGATGCATAAGTTAATTATATATAAGTTAATGTCAGAAATGTTTTCAAAGGAAGAATTCCTATTGTAAATGTCCATGACTTACTGAATCTGGCATGTATTATTCATATGTAGCCAATTAAATGTTGCTCTGACACTAAATAGTGACTGTATCTTTTGTGTGACTCCTTTAGCTGTCCATTTATAATCCAGATAATAACTTTAAATATCAGTTAGTCTCATCACTACTTGAAAATATCTGAAGTTATTAAATCTGCTACTGGGCCATGTTATATGATATATTTGCACAGAATAATTTATATTACTGTAGCACAATTTTGCTTCCTTAAAAATATTTTGATAACTATATTTCAATGTAATTGAGGTTTTTTTGTAGCCCTACACATTTTCACTGGAATGCCCAAGAGATCTATAAAACAAAGAAATGTCAAGAACCCCTATTTTAAAAGGCCTAATTTAATATTTGCTTTCCAATCACTGCCATAACAAACTAGTTTTTCACTTCACCCTTAATTCTTTCTTGTCTTGAACTCTATTTTTTGTTATGCTTAATGCCTATGGTTTTCTTGCAGAAGAGAGAAAGAAGAGAATAGATTTTTCTTAATGTCTGAAAAGAATGCAGTTCTATATTCATAGAATATAGTGCATTAAAATGTGCTATTACTGAACTTAAAACATAAATGAAAAACATGGATTACTTCAAGGATAATTGAGTATTACAGAGTTTTATCTGAATGAACTTTAGGGCATCACATAATTCACATACTTAAAAATATACTGGTCCCCGCCTGGGCAACTTGGCAAGTTCTCATCTCTACAATAAATCAAAATGGGCTGGGCGTGGTAGCGCGTGCCTGTAGTTCCGGCTACTTGGAAGACTGAGGCGGAAAGATCGCCAGAGCCCAGCAGGTCGAGGCTGCGGTGGCCGGGAGTGACCACTACACTCCAGTCTGGGCGACAGAGTGAGACTCCAACTCAAAAAAAAAAAAAAAAAAAAAAAAAAAAAAAAAAATATATATATATATATATATATATATATGTATATATATGTATGTCTTAATATTTACATCTTGAATACAGTAGATTTGATTTTAAAGTATATAACATATTTCAGGCTTAATAACAAACTCCTGTAAGTTCAATATTGTCTTTTTCAAAGTGTGCTTGTCAGCTCCTACAAACCACAAAATATATACATTAAAGTAATTTTCTTTATTCTCTCTAGATACCACATGTATAAAACATGGTTGAAAATGTCTTAACTTATTATTATCAAGGTTCTAGACAAGATAATAATTTGAAGTTTCTTTCAGTTTTGAAAACAGGTATCCTATTCTACATAATATTAGTATCTATACGGTAATGAAGACTATATTTATTCTTAATATGTCACTTTTAAAGATGAACACATTGAAATAGAATTTGAAGTTTTGTGGTGGAATTTATATAACATATACAAAGAAAGTAAAATCACAAATGCTGGAAAGTATTTTTTCATCCTCATCCCCAATACTGCTCCTGATATTTGGTATAAGGTTCACATTCACTCCTCTTCAGGCTTCTGACTCTGGAACATATTCAGCTTACATAATTGGTAGTGTGGAGCAAAGAGATAATACTATTACTGTAAACCAGAAGAGGTTCATAAGAGGCATGCCATCTTTCCAACTGGTTGTCAATAGTGGCATTGAGATGGCTTGTACTAATCTCAAGCTCAGTTACAAACTGGCAAAATATGATTCTCAAAGCCTTCTTCTTTCTTATATACACAGAGACTTAGAGATCTGTATATACAGAGAAGCTTACCATCTCTTACATTATCTTCTCAATTGATATTCTTGCTTCTGATTTCAAACATAAAAAGATATTCTCCTTGCCACCATATATATTCCATGTAGTTCAAATGCTATTAATAACTTCTTTGGGGCTCTAGGACATATCCGACATCAGTAGCATAGTTATCAAAACTTTGGTGGCAATGACTCTGCAGAGTACCAATAAATAGCAACCTTCTTCCCTGCATAGATTTTAAAAAATTGAAATATATGAAAAGATGTTAGCAGTTGTAGGCTAGAATGTCACTTTTATTATTACAAAGATTAAGTGGGAAGACATAACTTAGTTGGAGAACCCAATGACCCCGTTAATTGACTCAGAGAATCAAGCAGACCTACTCAGTGTGACACAGGGTACTTTGGGAGGACAAATTTGATATCATCAAAATAAAATAGTAAATGAATAAGAAATTAAGTACAGCCGGGCTCAGTGACTCAGCCTGTAATCCCGTGCTTTGGGAGGCTGAGGTGAGTGAATTTCCTGAGCCCGCGGGTTCGAGACCCGCCTGGGCAACTTGGCGAGACCTCATCTCTACAATAAATCAAAAAATTAGCCAGGCGTGGTAGTGCACACCTGTAGTTCCAGCTACTTGGAAGGCTGTAGCAGAATGATCGTGGGAACCCAGCATGTCGAGTCTGCGGTGGCCGGGAGCGGCCACTGCACTCCAGTCTGGGTGACAGAGTGAGACTCCAACCCCCCCCACCAAAAAAAAGTAGTACACAAAATAAACAAAGTTTTAAAACCTTAAAACATAGATTGTATTCTGAATTTATTGGAGTTGTATGAAGTCTTTATTTTCAGGGATATTTGTCATAAATGTGCACAACTTTTTCTTTCAAATTAATGTTAAACTGTTGTTTCAGTGAAGTGTTATTGAGTGCTTACTCTATTCCAAGTATTATCCTAGGTTTTGTGGAGAAACAGAAACAAGGAAAGTTTCTGTCTTCACTTAATTCATAATCTAGCAGGCAAGATGAACATGTGTATAAAAACAAACAAAAATATAATAACCTCTGGGAAGATGCTAAATATGAGAAATGCTTTTAAAGGTGAACAATGTGCTATGAAAAGAAGAAAGAAGAAAAGTTAATTTTCTGCCCATCAAAGATCCTACTTAAAATAAATATATTATACATAAATCATCTTTCATGTGAAGCCTTTTTCTATATTATTTGATAAATGTAAAAGATAATATACACCGTTCATCAAATAAAAAATTATTAAAGCATCTACAGAAAATTTTGAATTTAAAAACTCAATAATCTGTTATGACACTCCAAAATCAGATAATACAGTACTCATCATTTTCATTAAATATGCCTAATACAATAATTATTAGACTGAAATTTCCTTTGAAAATAAACTTTTGCTTAAAAAACAGGATTTTAACAAAACTATTTTTATATAGTCATTCACCATGTAACATTTCAGTTTAAGATTCACTGCATATATGACAGTGATCCCATAAGAGTGTAATACCATAGTTTTACTGGACCTTTTCTATGTTTAGCTATACAAATATTTACCATTGTGTTACAGTTGTCTTCAGTATTTAGTATAGTAATGTGCTATACAGATTTGCAGCCTAGGAGCATCAAACAGCTATGCCATATAGCCTAGGTCCATAGTAAGTAATACCATCTAGGTTTGTGTAAGTATCTTCTATGGTATTCACACAAGGAGGAAATAGCCTAATTATATGTTTCCCAGAATGTATCCTCATCATTAAATGATACATGACTATACTTATAATAAACTCTGGCAGGATAACAGAAGTTTGTTTGGACCAGTAGGAAATTCAGAAAGTGCTGTTCCTTAAAATGTTCTGCAATGATGGACATGTTCTAATACTTGTACTGTCCAATGTAGTAGCCACTAATCCCATGTGAAACTTACTAATTGAAATGTAGCTATTGTGACCAAGGAATTAAATTTTTATTTTATTTATTTGTTTATTTACTTGTATTCTAGTTTAAAGATGTGGGTTTCAATTCAGGTTTAGGTATACAATTGGTCATCATACAGGTAAAATTTGGGCCTCCCTTTGGTTCCTACTTCAACTAGTTTGAGATCAGTTACCTTTATTGATGTTGTGCCCTGCCCCCCGGGAGTATCATGCTACTGCCAATCTCTTTATTAAAGTATGATGGTAAATGTTCAGGATCCACTTATGAGTGATAACATATGGAATCTGTTCTTTGTTTCTATGATAGATCATTGAGTATGATAGACTCTAAATCCATCCAAGTTGCTGTGAAGTTCATATGTTTATCCTTCTTTATGGCTACATAATATTCCATCTTATATATGTACCACTTTTTAAAATCCAGTCCAGCTTCAATGGGCAGCATGGTTGGTTCCATATTTTTGCTATTGTGAATAGGGCTGCAATAATCATGTATATGCAGGTATGTTTTCTGTAGAGTCATTTAAATTCCTCAGAGTATATTCCAAGTAGGAGGGTTGCCAAGTCATATGGAAGGTCAATTTTTAGTTCTTTTAAAAATTGCCACACTGTTTTCCGTAGAGGTTGAACTAGTTTTCATTCCTACCAGCAGTGCAGAAGCACTCCCTTTTCTCCACTTCCTCATCAGCATCCGTTGTTGCTTGTTTTTTTAGTGATGGCTATTATTAATGGGGTTAACTGATATCTCAATGTGATTTTGATTTGAATTTCTCTGATGATTAGTGAAACTGAGCACTTTTTCATATGTCTGTTGGTTGCCCATATATCTTCTTTTGTCTTTTTATGTATTTTGTCCACTTTTTAAAGGGGCTGTTTGCTTTTTTTTTCTTTTAGCACATTTGAGCTTCTTGGATGTTAGGTCTTTGTCAGATATAGAGTTGGCAAATATTTTTTCCCAGTGTGTGGGCTGTCTCCTTGTTCTCTCGATGGTTTACTTTGATTTGCAGAAGATTTCCGCTTTAATAAGTTTCCATTTGTCTATCTTATCTCTTATGGCATGGGCATCTGGGGTTCTGATCAGGAAATAGTTGCCTACTCCGATTTCCATAAGGGTTAGGGTTAGGGATAGGGTTAGGTTTTGGGTTAGGGTTAGGATTAGGGTTAGGGTTAGAAAGATGTTGAGGTATTTCAGTTTTTTTGCAGCTATTGTGATGGGGATTATGCTTTTTATTGGGTTCTCTTCCTGTTTGTTGTTCGTGTATGACAATGTGACTGTCTTTTGCACATTTATTTTGTGTAAGACTTTGCAAAAGATTTTCTTGGATTTTTGAGGTACAGGATCAAATCATCAGTAAAGAAGGATAACTTAACTTCCTCTTTTCCTATTTGGATACTCATGATTTCCTCCTCTTTTTTAATTGCTCTAACTAGTACTTTCACAACACTGTTGAACAGGTGGGTGAAAGTAGGCAGCCTTGTCTTGTTCTGGTTTTCAGGGGAAGTGCAATATGCTGGTTGTGGGCTTATAGTAGATGTTTACTATTTTGACGTATGTTCTTTCTATACCTATGTGTTCAAGGGTTTTTATCAAGAAGGGATGCTGGATTTTATAAAACTTTTTATGCATCTAATGATATCATCATGTGGTTCTTGCTTTTACATCTGCTGATGTATTTAATTACATTTATTGTCTTGTGGATGCTGAACCAGTCCTATAACCTAGGGATGAAGCCTATTTGGTATTGGTGGATTATTTTTGAAATGTGTTGTTGGATCCAGTTTACTAGAATCTGCTGAGAATTTTTGCATCTGGGTTCATCAGGGACAACCTACAGTTGTCTTTTTTTGTTGATGTTCTTAACATGGTTTGGTTATCAGTGTCTTGGTAGCTTTAAAAAGTGATTTGGGGAGAATTCTGTCTTTCTCAATTGATTGGAATACTTTCAGTAGGATTGAGCGCCTCCTTGCATGTTATTTAGAATTCCACTGGAAATCTGTCTGGTCCAGGGTTTTTTTTTTGTAGGTAGTTTTCTTATGATGGAGTCAGTTTCCTGGGTTGTTTTTCATCTGTTTAGTGTCTCAGTGTCTTCTTGTTTCAACCTTGGGAAGTTGTGTGATATCAGAAGTCCTTCATTTCATTTATGTCATCAAGTTTGTTTTCATACAGGTGTGCATAGTAATCTCTGATAATCTTTTGTATTTCTTAGGGGTCAGTTGTGATTTAATCTTTTGCTTTTCTGATTGTGTTCATTTGAGTTTTTTCTCTCTTTTTCTTGGTCATTCTGGCTAGGGGCTTATCAATCTTGTTTATCTTTTTAAGGAACCAGCTTTCTGTTTTGTTGATTTTCTTAATATTTTCGTCTTCATGTTCCATATTTGGGCTTTTACCTTTGTGATCTGGATTCTTCTGCTAACATTAGGGTTTTGGTAGTCTTGTCTTCCCAGCTTCCTTAAATGATTTGTTAGGCTGTTAACTTGTGTTCTTTTCATTTTCTTGATGTATTCATAGAGACATAAATTCCCCTCTTAGAACTGTTTTCATGGCCTTTGTTTTCATTTGTTTACAGGAATCTTTTCATTTCTGTTTGATTTCTGTGTTGATCCAGGAGTTGTTCAACATAATGCTGTTTAGTGTCCATGTATTTGTGTATTTGGGGGGAATTTTCTTGGTGTTGATATTTATTTTTATTCCCCTGTGGTCTGAGAAACTACATGGCAGAATTTTGACCTCATGAAACTTGTTTATGCCTGATTTATGGGTGAGGATATGATCAATCTTGGAGCAAATTACATATGGATGAGTAGAATGTATATTCTGCAGTTGTTGGGTGGAGTGTTCTGTGGATATCTATAAAGTTCATTTGGTCAAGTATCAAGTTGAGATTCCAGATCTCTTTGTTGTTTTTTGCCTAGATGATCTATCTAGGGTTGTTAGTAGGGTGTTTAAGTCCCCAGCTATGATAGTGTTAGAGTCAATATCTTTTTTTAGTTTACATATTTGTTGCATTATAAACACTGGTGCTCCTGTGGTGGGTGCATATATGTTTAGGATGGATGTTTCTTGTTGATGGATTAAATCTTTTATCATTTTGTTGTGTCCTTCTGTCTTTTAAATTTTTGATAGTTCAAAGGTTGTTCCATCTGATATTATGATCACAACTCCTTCTTTCTGGTGTGTTCCATTCTCCTGGAACTTTGTTTTCCATCTTCTAACTGCATCCCTTTTGGTGAGATGAGTTTCCTATATGCAACAAATTATTAGGTCATTTTAAAAATTCATTTTGCCATTCTGTGTCTTTTCAGTGGTGCATTTAGTTTATTCACATTCAGGCTGATTATTGAAATGTGTTTATCTTCATTACAAGGTTTTTATGAGGTTTTTCTTTGTTTATTTTCTTTTAACTTTTGGTTTGATGTATGTGGTGTTTTCAAGTTTTCAGTTGCAATGTATTCTCTGTTGATTCTGTGTTCTCTGGTTCTCTTGAGAAGAGTACAGTCATTCTTTTTTTTTTTCTTTCTTCTGTGTTTAATACCTTTTTAAGCATCTCCTGTAAGTTCTGGTCTGGAAGCTATATGATCTCTTAGGGTTTGGATGTCTGGGAAAGATTTTAATTATCTACCTCCGATGAAGCTGAGCTTGACTGGGAAGGAAATTCTTGGTTGAAATTGTTTACCTTTGAGGATTTTGAAGTTGGACACCAATCCTTTCTAACTTGTCCTGTTTCTGCTGATAGGTCTGCCAATATTCAGATTGGTTTTCCTGGTAGGTAGTCTGACTTTCTCTCTTGTTGCCTTTAGGATTTTTGTTTGTACCTACTCTGGGGAGGCAAATTACTATGTGTCTAGGAGTTGGTCTTCTCATTTAATGTCTTGCAGTGCTACTCTGTATCTCTTGTGTTTGGATGGCCATATCTCTGGTGAGATGGGGAAAGCTTTCTTGGATTACCTCCTGGAAGATGAACTCCAACATGTTCTACTTTTCTCTTTCTTCCTTTGGGACACCAATCAGGTGTAGATTTGGCCTCTGGATATAATTGTACATCTCTTGGAGAATTTGATTTTTCTTTCTGTTTTCTTTCTATATGTTTTATAGATTGAGTTTAATTACATGTTTTGGCCTTCAAGTTTTGAGATTCTTTCTTCTACTTGGTTGATTTTGCATTCCATGCTTGTCATCTTGTTATTTATATCCTGCATGAAGTTTTTATGTCTAAAATCTCTGTTACAAGTTCTTTCAGTGTTGCATCTTGTCTTTCTTGAGTCTTATTCACTCTTTCCATCCATTCCCTAATCCCTGTTTAGTCTGGGTCAGTCATTGGTGGCTTCCATTGTTTGGGCTTTGAGGTCTGATTTTTTCAGGCATTTTCTCTTTGTTGCACTGAAATTATCTGTGTTCTTCCATTGATTTTTCCTAATTTGTGACAGAGCTCTTCCTTTTCTTTTTAGTTCCATTATTCAGTGGCAGTGGGAGAGGCTTTCACTTCTGATGTTTGCTCAGCCCTCTATTCTTCCCTGATGAGCGCACCGAATTTGTTCTATTTTGAAACAGAGCTGAAGTTGGGAAGCTTTGGTGTCTCCTGTAGTTTTGAAAGTTGAATTAGGCGGAAGATGGGAAACTAGGATTCAGAAAATACTTGCAAATCACAGTGTTCACTCTCTGGGATATGAATTCCCTGAGACCTCACCATCACTCTATATTACTATGTAATGGTTATGTATATGTACCCTCTGAGTCCATGATACAGTAACAGCAATGAGGATAACAGAGAAAAGTAGAAGAAAATAGGACAGGCAAAATAAAAAAATAGTCACAGAAAAACAAAATCAGAAACCAAAGCAAAACACACACACACACACACACACACACACACACACACACACACGCAAACAAACAAAAACCAAAACAACTTGGGCAAAAAGTAAAGCAAAACAAAACAAAAAACAACAACAACAGCAAAAAAAAAAAGGAAAACTGCATGCATACACATGCCAAATACAAAATGAAACGAGAGAAAAAAAGGAAAAAAGAAGTTGAACTCTCACACAGTACACATACATTCACACATACATTAAACTGAAAAAAGAAGAGAACAAAAAACAAACAAAAAAACTGAAAGATGAATATTCAATCATTCATGTACACACATGAACAGAAAACAAAAAAAAAAAATGAAAGAGAAAGAAAAAAGAGGTGTGGGAAATGCAGATCAAACCCTTACATACAGATTCACGCACAAAGAAAAATAAATTTTAAAAAACAGAAAACAACCTGCTCTCTTGTGGCAGATTCTGTAATTGTTCCTTTCAGCTGCTCACAGGTAAGCCCCATTGCTGTTTCCTGCAGCCCGGTGTCCGCATTCACAATCTCCACTGTGTGGTCCAGGGAAGTAGGGGACAATGGGAGTGGGTGGGGTTTCAGTCCTTCTCTTTCACTCTTGTATGGTCAGGGATATCCCCTTCAGTGGGGAGGTACAGGATTGTCTCTGCCTCAGGTACTGTAGAGAGAGATGCCCTAGCCAGGCTTTACCTGGAGTAGAGTGTTCCTATTGCAGCTGACGTCCAGGCTCCACCTGGATTCAACCCTTTCAATAATGCTCCAGCTGTGTGGGTCTGACATTCAGAGCATTGCTGGGCAGGCAGGGTCTTCTTCATCATTTTCTGGTCATACTCTTTGTCCCATGGCTGAATCAGGGTAGGAGGTGGGACACCTGAGACTCAGCACTTGTCCTATTCCTCTGGAGTTTGTGCTTTCAGGTTATTCCCTCTGAGATCAACCCCTGAGTAGTTAGCCTGCTGGTCAAAGATATTGAACAAGTCTGTCACTTCGTGATGAGCAAGCCAGAGCATTTCCCTGCCCAGTTTTCAAGATGGTGACAGGATACCTGTTTTGTCTTCTCCAGTGGGGCTGTCCCTCTGGATCCCTTACTGTGCTTCCTCTACAGCCCTTGTTGCCAGTATCCAGCTAGATACTATGGTGGTAAGGCAGAGCCTGGAGCTGGAAGTCACTCCTGGCAGCTTCTTCCTGGGAAGGACTTCACTGACTTTTAAAAAATGTCACTTGGCTTCTGCACCCTGGGAAGCATTAGGGTCCAAAGAGAGCAGCTGAGGTACCAGACACTTTATCAGAAGATCTCTGGCCACTTGCTCCCAAGTCCCCACTTAGTCAGCCATTCATATGCCTACTTGCTCACAGACACCTGTGCAAAATTGTCCATACACTCACTCACAAAGGGACTCACATAGTCTGATGCTCTGTTGCCATCTTCCTCTGGGAATCTAATTTTTTATTTTATTTCAATTAATTTAAACTATCATATATGGCCAGTACCCACCATATTGAACAAAGTAGCTCTATAGTATATTTCTGAACATTAGCTGTGGTACTCTTAAATAATTGATAAATCAAATAAGCCAAAAATGACTAATTAAGAGAGAAAATGGAGAGACTCTGCTTATCTCTCTCACCCACTTAGCTCTCACTCTTCCCTCTAGGTGCTATTTTGACAATTCTTTGCATATTTTGAGTATGTGCTCTTCATCAGTTATATATTTTCACTGTCAGTAGCTTGTCTTTTCATTCTCTTACCATTGCTTTTTGTAGAGCAATTTTTTTTAAATTTTAATGACGTCTAACTTATTTGTTCTTTCATGGATCATGCTTTTGCTGATGTATCAGAAAACTCACCATCAAAACAAAGATTATGTTGATTTTACTCTATTTTTCTTAGAAATTCATTTTGTGCATTTTAAAATTTCAGTGCATGATACATTTTTAGTTCATTTTTGTGAATCATGTCAGATTTCTACTTATGTTTATTTCCTTTCATATGTGGATGTCCAGTCTCTAGCACTATTTGTTTAAATGACTATCCTTTTCCCATTGGATTGACTTGCTTCTTTGTTAAAAATTTGTTGGCCATATTTATGTGGGTCCTATGACATAATCTCTATTTCATTGACCTATGGGCCTCTTCTTCCCAATAGTATAATGTCTTGATTATTATAATTGTATAGTAACTCTTGAAGTCAAGCATCATGAAGCTTCCAGTTTTGTTGTTGCTGTTGTTGTTGATCTTCTTCTTCTTCTTCTTCTTCTTCAGTATTGCACTACATAAAAAATTACTTTCCATGTAATTTTTAAAGAAAATTTAAATTGATAGTTTATAATTGTATATATTTATGGGACATAATGTGATGTTATGATTTATAAATACAATGTAAAATATTTAAATCAAGTTAGTTAACATATTAATAAGGTGTGACTATTTGTTTCCTTCAAACCTCATGTTGAAATTTGATCTACAATGTTGGAGTTGGGGCTTAATGAACTTTAGATTAATGTCTTCTTTTAGGAAAAAGTGAGTTCTTTTTTTTTTTTTTGAGTTGGAGTCTCACTCTGTCGCCCAGACTGGAGTGCAG